>NW_027526203.1:317736894-317785726 GCF_048455015.1 Haemaphysalis longicornis
AGTCACATACAAAACGTTTTCCTAAAACATTGTCCAGTTCTGTGCTCCAAAGGAACACGAAGAGAGCTTTGGTTGCACGTGCAGCCTGACTGGGACCCGACCAAAGACCCAAAACAGCCCTCAACTCAAGTCCCACACCAAGCGGCCTGCACAAAGATAATATGAGTTTCCGCCTGTGCACGATGTGCTTTGTACACACGCATATAACATTATGTATGTCTTCTCCTGTGTTACATGTGAAGAAAAAAGCTGAACTTGCATGCTGTATTTTGTAGAGGTAATGTTGTTTGTAGGCCACATTCAAGCACAGTTCACGCAAAATGGCTTCTTGGCGCTTTCTAAGCCCTGGTGGAATCCTGAAGGTGCACTTGGGATCAAACAGGTGAAAAGGTGCGTATGGCTGCCTTGCGTCAGTCCAGATAGAACTGCCCCTTTTGCACGGCTCCTGCCGAAGATGGGGGCACTGAACATTTGCTGTGGACGTGCCCTTCATTGAAAGCGGCGAGAACAAGACACCTTTGAGGCACAGGCCTCCACCCTGGCCGACCACCTGACCTTCATCGGTTGATTTGGGGACCCCATCATCGCTCCCTCCTTGCGTTTCTTCGCGAAACGGGAGTTAATCTATACTTGTGACATAGTGTTTATGCCAACGGGCATACTATCGCAATAAAAAAAAAGATAGACATCTTCGCTTTCCATGCGCTTTATGAGATGAGTATTGCCGCATCCTTTCTCGTAAATGGGATCGGCAGAGCTTGAATACGGAGGCTGCGGGCAGATCAGGCAGCTTTGTCAGCTGCGTCGTGTCGTTGCCGGCCACTCCACAGTGTGCAGGAATCCACTGTAGTTCCACCCTGTGCCCCATTT
The DNA here is from genome assembly GCF_048455015.1 of Haemaphysalis longicornis. NCBI lineage: Eukaryota > Metazoa > Arthropoda > Arachnida > Ixodida > Ixodidae > Haemaphysalis > Haemaphysalis longicornis. The sequence goes on from NW_027526203.1 coordinate 317,737,765, forward strand.
GTATTGCTTGTAGGTGCAAAAGATTGATTTTCCAAGCCAGCTGCTCTTTTGGTAGCGATTTTAAGCTCTCGCGTGCTGACCTGGAGTCTCTAAAGACAGCCCATTGATTGGCCGGCTGCTTTAGAAGATACTGAAAAGCAGCGCGAAGATTAGCCAGCTCAGTAACTGTCGCAGAGGACTTGTGGCTAAGCGCAGGTAGTAGTGAGTGACGAAGGGATCGAGATCCCTATCGCCGACGATTTAGCCGTCACTGTAAGCGCGAATCTTAAATGTTCCGTCATCAGGCCATAGCTCAGTATTATGACTGGCCAATACCGCCTTCAGGTTTCGTCGTCGTCGCTGCCTTGTGTGCGTCCATCATCATCTCATCGCTCGTCGTCTTTCTCGGACGCGCTATCATCGCCATCGTGATTGATCCTGTTCTGGCCAGGGTACCGCTCGCCGAATAAACGTCGTCCGCCAAGTCTCCTGGCATTGCCTCTCAAGTCAGTGTACACGCGAGTGCCGCCTCTGTAGTTGTTGTCAATATGTTCCAAGGCAAATAACTTTAGAGCCGTGGCTGGTATGGCCGCCTTCCGCTTAAATCCACGTACAGTGGTGACCATTTTCTTTGGAGGAAGCAGCCACCCAGGGTGACGAAGAGAGGCTGAGGGCTGATAGGGTCAAGGCAGATCGTGCTGTACTTCAGAAACACAGGCGGCAGCTAGAGGATTCCCAAGGTGCCTTGCTACAACGCGCAGGCGTGTGCGAAGTTGTTCCATTGCCTGCAAAGCAATGGGCGGAAGCCGTTTGCTCACTGTCATTGTTCCCATTGTGGAGGTAGTCTTCGGAAGAGCAAGACATATTCTCAGTATTCGGGCGTGCAATTCCTCTAGTACATTAAAATTTCCTATGGCGACAGAAGCCGGGGCCGGGGGGCTATAGCGAAGTAAGCCTTCGCAGAGGGCGTCTTATAGCCTTAAAAGAGCCCTGACACTACATCCATCACTGCAATTGGAAAGCATGCCGAAAATGCGAGCAAACGACGTTAGCTTCTTTTTTAGGCTTTCGATGCGCGGCTTACATGTCAGATGGCGGTCGAAAGTAACACCCAAGAACCTGTGATAGTTGACGTTAGGTATCGATACGCCTGCGGCCGTTAGCTGATAATTTGTGACGTCTCGCTTTGTGAAGGCTATTGAGGCGCACTTTGTCGGTGATATATCAAGGCCACGCGTCGCGAGCAAATTTTCAACCGAGCTTATTGCATGCTGGAGCCTCTACCGGAGCACATGCCTGTTGCGGCCCGAGCAGGATATACAGATATCACCTGCGTACGTGGAGATTTTAACTGATTTCGGCAGACATCTCTCAATGCCAATCAGCGCGATATTAAAAATGCCCCTCCCCGAGGAACACCAGAGGTCACGTTATGGGGGGATGTCTCACCATCTGCTACAGACATGTAGATGCTCCTATCAGAGAGGTAATCAGACATCCAGTCGTATATCCGCCCCGCAATGCCTAAAGACCTCACCGGATAGCTTCATGGAGAACGCAGTCATATCCCGAATTGATGCCAAGGAAAACGGCGATGTTAATGTGCCGTAGTATCTTTCCCTGCTTCACATGTGTTGCAAGGGCAATGAAATTGTCAATGATGCTCCGGCCCTTGAAGGAGCCAGCCATCTGTGACGGATACCCGCTTCTGTCAGTAAGATCCCAGCCTAAATGCAGCAGTACCATCTTCTCCATGAGCTCACCAATGCCGCTCGGAAGGGATATAGGCCGATACGAATCAATATTCGTGGGGTCTTTGTAAGGTATAAAAACTGGCACGATCCGAGCGCGCTTCTATATTCAAGTCGGCCGGTCTGCCGAGAACGGTTGAATATTGGCAAGATCCATCGCTTCATATGGCGCTTAGAGGACATAGAACCGTATACCTTATCCAGTCAGGCCCTGGAGAAGAGGCTTTGTTAACTGAACACAGAGCAGAGTAGCTTCAAGTTCCACCATAGAGACTGGTTCGTCCGTATAGTGTGTGTTCGGTGATGGGTTTACGGCTCTGGAAATAGTCTCAGGTAAAGACCCCGGTGCGAAAGTAATTTTTGCACAGAATGTTTCAGCGGCGTCCAAGTCGCTTACCTTCATTCTCAGAGTGTACCTTCATTCTCGGTGCATGGAGGCCGCGTACTAAGCTCCATATCCTTGTGAGCGGCTTCCTGGGGTCTAGTTTCGAAAAAAGACACCCATTAACGTTTGGCAAGCTTCTTCAGATATCTTTGAATGGGCTTTTGCGCGCGTCTGTCTGCTCGTATGTCTTCTACTGCGGAAGTCTTCCGCGCGTGCCTTTCTGCCCTTTTAGGATCACCCAACGATTTTCATACTCGACGTCAACCGTTGTATATTCCCTGGACGGGTTCGCGGTTTTTCTGCACAACCTTCGGGTTTTTCTGACGCTGTTAATAGCGTCGTCATATGACGAGGAATCACCAGCGCTCGTTTCGACTTCCGTGGTGAAGTTCCTCCAGTCGACAAATTGGACCGCAGATGAACGGCGACCAGTAGGCAAGCCGTCGACAATAATGTAAGTTGGTACATGGCCGCTTCCATGAGACTCAATGTCTACATGCCAGCTTGTGGTCCTTAATAATGCAGAGGCAACCATGTGACGTCAATGGCACTGGACATCCGTCCAGTGCTAATAATACACAAACTGAAGTGGTCTGCAATGCCCAATTTTAACACAGGTAAAACTCGATGTAACGAAACCCATCTTGTGAGTTTCCCGATCTAACGAACAAATTCGGACTCCCCGGCAGATGCTTATACGGCTGAACGCTAAACTCGAACTAACGAAATAGATTCAGCACCGTTATCGATTTAACGAAGTATTTGGAGAAACAGACACATTTAAAAAGGAGCAATTTCGAATGTGTTTTATCAGAACACCACGAAGATCTGAGCTTCCACGACTATCTGAGCGCCGACGCAGACGGAGGCGGCGACATGACGCAGGTTTTGAATGATGAAGAAAACGTACAATTAGTTTCCGGCGCGCGAGAGGTATTAAAGGATGCTGACGACCCAGAAGCTGCTGAAGCTCCTGTTCCCGATACAGTTCAGGTGATGGGTGCTATTGACTTGGTCTGGCGCTTTGCTGGGGCCCAGGAAGAAACCGAGGACGCGGTCAAGGCGCTTGCGTGCTACGAAAAGTCTGTCCGCCAAATGCTAACGAAGCGCACGCAGGCGAAAATCACAGGCTTTTTGGCCAGGAAATAAATTCGTTTCCCCCGAATCCCCAGCGTTTATTGTTATTATTTTCACCACGGAAATTTAGCGCATTGCTAAATTATCTGAAGGCGAGCGACGCGGCCCCCGCAGTTACGATGTCATGGTAGCTTCTGGGATGCACCTTCCTTTAGACGTGTAATTTATGGAATAAACTGCTTGTAAAATAAAAGTCCCGATTTTACGAAGTTCTCGATTTAACGAAATAACTTGTGGTTCCCTGCGACTTGGTTATATCGGGTTTGAACTGTACTTCTGAGATTGATACGAAGTGCTTAAAATGCTTCGGTTAAGAAACCGTTGACGCATTACGCATTATAGTAAGCGATAACTATTTAATAACCTTTCATGATGGTGCAGGAACTGCGTCCGTAAAACTTATAGTAACGACCAGTCAATTCTCCAGGTTGATTTGTCGACACGTCCCTTCGCGTAGCAATGCCAACATTAGGCAAGCTTTCGTCTTTTCGCGCAGCTATCCTTCGAAACTGCGAGTGTTTGCCGAATGCACCCTAGCCCTCACTAATTTTTACCGGATTTCTTGTTAAGCGAGAGCAATAAATGTCCCATTGAGCGAGAAAGCCGACGTCGGCGTAGCAAGTCGCGACGCGGTTTCTTGGGAAGCGTTCCATGGCACGAGGCTTTCCATAGCGTGATTTTAAATTCGGCAGTAGCGGGAGGTGGCCGTACACGCCAGTACGCCGAAGATGAAGGGAGCGAAATAACGGAGCCGAACGAGCGAATAGACAAACAGCGGAATTCACCATTGTCGTCACCTCCCCCATTACGTGGCGGCAGGGTCGAGTAGCTGCACAACTCGTAGGAGACAGATCGAAGCCACTTGGAATCCTTAAGGCGGATCCCGCAGCAAAGCGTGTCAAGCGGCATTATTACGAAGCCCTTCGAGAACGTGGGGCGGAAACGAAGCATCTCATGGGCTCAATTGGACACTCATGCTCACACAGTTACAACCAATAAGACGTGCTTAGGTGCCCCCGGAATTTGCTGTAGTTTGGATCACCACTGATAACTTTCCCAAGACATAGATTTATATTGACCCTCATCGTCGATTTTATTTCAGTACATGAGCTAAATGGGCGATTTCTGCATGTCTGCTTAGCATGTCTTTCGATTTGTTTATATTTATCTTTATCCATACGGCTGAACTTTCCGAGTAGTGTTCCCTATGCATTCTATGCGGGCCTTTCCGTGATTCACTGAAAAAGACGATGCGATGTCCTCCGCAAATTTTGAGTGGCTCAAATATGCTCAATTTACTTCCATCCTTGACTTCTCCCATCAAGTTTACTGAATACCTCCTCTAGACAGGCTGTCTACATACGAGCCGGACAGCTTTAAATTTTATATATCACGAAACAAAAGCCACGATGATCGCTGGATTTCGCAAAAAACATCCACGAAAACGCACAAGCCTAAGAACTTTTGCGCATTTGTCTGCTTTCTGAATAAAACGATATATATCTAGGTAAAAATAACCATATACAACTGTTATGATATTAACCGCATACGGGCAACCGTGCGAGAATTTCCAATGACCAGGTGGAATGTTTGGGGCCAATTTTCTGGGAGCATAGGGCGGGCCTGCATTCCTTGCGTCTATTTCCAGAAAATGCTCAAGCTATGGCGTGATTATGGTGTTAGCTCCTGCTCCTTGGGTGACGTTCACTAGTGTTGACATGGGTCACAAGATCCGTTGTGCTGTTGACAAGAGGCCCAAATCGTTACGAAGGGCTGACAATTCATCGCAAAGGTAACTATTTTGTAATCGTTCTCAGAAACTTAGTACGGATAAGAAAGAAGAGGAACGTCGAAGAACATCAAAGACAAAAATAGAGCGATTTCAGGTAATGGGCATGCTTCCTAGATCACATAACCAATGAGGCCAGAACTTTCTTCTATACCGGAGACGAATCAAGGATACTCCAAATCCAATCTCGTTTCTAGACAAGTCTCGTTTAGGGACGCACGCTCAGAGTCACTCGTGGCCTCGTCTCCGTGGTATCGCATAGCTCGACCGGGATTGCTCTCTCCAAGACCGGGACACCCAGGAATTCCAATAATCATGAGAGGGGCTCGGTAAGTGTGGGAAAACTCGACTCAGAAAAGGGACGGCGGAACCACAGTGTCGTCATGAGAAATTTTGTGCCGCGTCTGAAAAGGGGTTCCATTCAGCCGAAAGAGTCGTAACCTTTCGGTTGTGCTACTGCACCGTAATCGCCATTAACCACTTCTAGCGTTGTCACTGTTGCTCTGGCCGGATTGCTGAGTACACCGGTGATGCAACATACACAAGCACCCTTCATCGGTGGCTCCGAAAGGAGCGATTACATCATGCACAAAGTCTCGGCGTTCTGACAGCCAAGTACGCATCGTAACGGAGGACTTGTCATTTTTCGTATTGTTGCTGTTGTGCTTGTATATGAACTGCAAAGCACCAACAACGATGTGCACGCGAAGCGAGGCTCACAAAAAAAATAAAAAAGAAAAAATCAGAGCCCTTCTACATTGGGGAAAGGGAAGTACAGTGGGGCTGGCGATCTGATGGAATTTCCTCTTTTGGGGTTTAGGCATATTGGGGATTTGCTATGTTGAATTATAAGGTCAATGACGCAATGTCTACGTCACAGACAAAGAACACAGGCGATTGGTGGACAGGGACAATGACGCCTCTAGTGCGCCGCACAGGCGGCCGCCGAAGAGCGCGGCAGTGTGCAATGTCAAGGGGGGAGAGGGAAAGACGCCGCGCACGGCGAGGATATATAGACGACTCGGGAGAGAGGCGGTGACGGTGGAGAGGGGTGTAAAGGGGGGCTGCAACTACATTCCCTCCGTAGAGGGTCATGCTTCACTGCGCAATACACAATGTGGGATAGATAGCCAGATTACAAAGACCAAGCTCACACCAATCCTTTTTAAGTCGGCTTCACCTTGAAACACAAATGCGTGCGATGCTGGGAAGACATTTTTCAGGGACAATATAAGCCGTCATATCAAAATATTTAGACCCTGGGACGTTTTTTTTATTTTTATGTCTTTTTTTACGTTCGGTTTGTCGCGGGAAACGATGTGCTAGATTCTAGCCACAGACAATTTCGCTGTAAAAATGAAACCAGCTTGTGCATTTTAGGACTGCGCCACAGTTGGGTGGCTAACAATTTATCCAGACTCCCGTTCGTTACATTTTAAGCACTATAAATGAGCTGGCTTGTTCAACGACAGTCAGCACCGATTTGTTAATGATTTGGTTTCACCCTTATTCATGCATTACTGTTTAGCTTATAAATTAGAAACCATTTTCCAGATACAACATTCTGTAAGGGCGACAAAGCGTATGCTTGTACGTATAAAAATGACTACCATACTTGTGCACTGGTGTAGGGTTTCCGGAATGGTTCCTTTAAAAGGGTACAGGCGTACCTGGTCAAGTGCGGACCCTTGAAAGAGGAGTTAATCTGCCTCTACTTTTTGTAATTCAGACGCAGAGCACAAATCTGAAAAGAATAAGAAACCCCCACAGAAATATCTGGCTTCTGCAAATACACCCATTTGGGTTGCACAGTAAAATGCTAATAGTTGGCTATATCACACAAAAGCTTTTTTTTTTAAAGAGGAAGCTTTATTAATGACACCGATGGCGTCTTGCCAAGAAACTAAGGCATTTCCGCCAAAGTCCAGTTGGTCGATCGAAAAGCTCTGATAAGATCTCGGGACACGGAGTGCGTGCGTGAAACTGGGCTTGCATTTAGTCAAAACGGTTACTTCAAAATCGCGAAAAGGATCGGTTATAGATAAGACAATGCACGCATCGATAATGAAGAAGGAGTGCAATAGGATACCTTTATCTCATAAACCACGTATCGGTATACATTTAGATCGAACATGCGTTTACTTAGTGCGCGAAAAATCGTCGCATGGCTACGTTTTCCGTCTGCGATTTGGGTCTCGAAGGTTTGGCGATCGATTGGACGCAGTATCATCGAAGGTTGGACGCACTTTTACCAAACATTTTGAGGCACTTCTGGCGCCCTTTGACACACCGTTGAGGTTGAAATGCTTTCACGTTTCTCTCAACTTTCTTTAGGAGCGCACTCTGAATTTTATTTCAATTCCTCGATAACTGGCGTTGCATTAAAAACCCCTCGCTTGATTTTAGGATCCGCATAAAATCACACGGAACACGTATACCTCAAAATGCACATACTTTTAGAGAGCATACAAGTGAATATATTATCGACCTATGTTCCTACTTGCATCTTAGCTAATGTTGTAATTTTTTTTAATCTTTTCGCAGCGGAAGAATGTAGGTGCTGTTTTGTGCAAATTTAAAAAAGAAAAAGCAACACTGTAGCTTCACAAAGGCCTCGTTTCGAAAAATTCGAAAATAAGCGACATTTATGGGAAGCTTAAATTTGTGATGTCGTTTATGACTGCCGACTCTAGCACGGATGCAAATAAACTAAGAAATCTTCCAAACACTTTCGAGATCGAAATATAACAAAGAAAAAAAATAATTCAGAAAAGAGACGAGAGGCAGGCTGTAAGTTTTTACGCCACACAACAAATATTTTATTGCGGAAATAGTCATATAGACCATCGTAATTCATGCGTCTGAGTGCGTGATGAAGATAGCTGGAAGACCTTGGAGAATGAGACGACATAGTATGAGCGCACACGCACAAAAAATAATGTTGACCACCGATGGCCTTTGGAAATGTCGCGAGTTCCTTCCGGGACGCCGGATGCAAATTTGTCGGCTCGCGGTTAAAGTAGCACTACGGTTTTCACATGGAAATGCAGCCAACGGCAAACTTGCACCACTGGACGCATATGTTAAGAAAGACGAAACAAAAAAGCTACACCACAATGCACTGTACGCTGCAAAATAACTCTATTGCTTAAAAAATACGCATGAAACTTTTCAGCTATCCTAGCAGCCATCATAACTTGCCATCATCATTGAGTAAATTGCAGAGAGTACCCGCGGTGAATTCAAACGCAAGATATGCATTTGATTTATCGCCTTTAGTTGTAACAGTGCCCTGCTAAGAAATGTGCTCTCATGGAAGACGTTTCACCCGCTATTCCACTTCAACAAATAAAACTATTTCAGACAAGTTTTGTTTTATCATTCAGTGTAATGTGATGGCTTGCTTTAACTTTAGTGAAATGTGCCGAATGGAAAATATTACCTCCCCTTTTCGGTATCTCTGCCTCTCTATCGTGTATTTTACATCCCCTATTATCTGTCCTTCTTCTATTTTGTCAGTGGAGGGTTTGTGTTATTTGGTACATAGCACTATCTACCCCCATTTTTTTTTTGTATCAGTGCCAGTTCTTTGTGGTCTTTCCAGTGAGTGAACTGGAGCAGCCAAATACTTTTTATGCATGAGACATATTGCGTACGCATACTCACCGCGAGCTAATTATATGCTTCCGTTCGCCAACGCTCTAAAGCGCCATGACGTCAGTCTAGCCTATCCCGAACACGACGATACTAGTAGACAAAGGCTTCTCCGCATTACGAATGTGCCTTCAGTGGTGCACCCTTCATATGCGAAATAAGAACAGGTAGCTTTACGCGCTCTACAAAGGACGTTTCAAATGCAGAAACACGTATCAGCGGGTGTTTCGATACGTGGACGATTTTTTTAGTTTTTTCGAGCGCGATACAACTTCGTGTGGTCAGGAACAAGCGCACTGCAATCTCAGATTGTTCAAATCCACCCTTCGGGGCTTCACCTTGATGACCGAAGAACCATCTGATGACCACATTAGGTTCCTTGACCTAGTGCTGACACTGCGCCCCGAGAACGTGTGCTGGAAATACTCGCCTCGCTCTAAGAAGAGTCTACTGCCTTTCACGCAGCTTATTCAAAAATCGTCAAAAGAGGCATCGCCATATCGGCTCTCCGCAACGCCCTCAACAGATCCTGCTGGAATCAGATGGGGTCCAGCTTTTCTAATCAAGTTGAACGGCTGACCGAGGCAGGATTCCCCGCTCCCATGCTGTTCGGCATATCGGAAACCCTCCTGAAGGAACTACGAAGGTGAAAACCAGTGGAAGAGCGCGAAGAGACAGAACAAAGGAAGTGGGCTGTCGTTCCGTATATTCATGGGTTTTCCCACAAACTCAAGAAGGTTGCGACTCGAGTCGGTGTCAATGTAGTGTTCAGCGCCCCTAACAAATTAAGCGGTCTGTGCAGCAGAGTAAATGCTGAAAACACTTCCACGAGGCTTTGCTCTCAGAGGCACGGACAGCGATTCGTGGAGTGCTCATCTGGAGTGGTGTATGACATACCGCTGTCCTGCGGTAAGTCATACACGGGCCAAACAGGCCGCTGCCTAAACTACCGGCTACGGGAACACGCCTGACACCAAAAAACAGGAAAAGGCAGCAATGTAGCTCTTCACTGTACGAAGTGTGGATGCACGCCAAGACTCGAACAGACACGTGTACTAAGAAGATATAAGGAGCAACGCACCAGGGAAATATTTGAGGCCCACATCATCCATACACGAAATGACAATTCCGTCAGCATGGCGCCATTTACTTGCACAAAAAGGAGCACGATTACCTAAATCATTGATTGTAATCGTTGCGCATGTGCATTTTTTATAGAAACAAGCCCTTGCCTTCGCAATTTTATGATTTTCTGTGTTTTATTGTTTTTATTTCCCAGGGTATATATTCAGCTGCGGCGAAATCAACCATTATTGTTAGTCAGCGCCCAGTCTCGTGTCGCCTTCTCTGCGTCCTGTCCTAGCGCTCTTATCAAACTAAAGAATAATTTGAGCATGCTAATTTCGTAAGCAGCAATTACGCGTTCCCGGTAAATGTCCTCTTTGATTGACGATGTCAAATCGTTTGATCGCATAGTCATAGAAACTAAGAAAAGGAAAAGACGCCAAGGAAAAAGTGTAATGGGGGCCCAGTGAATGCGTTGGAGCCTTTGACTAAGAAGCATGCGCTAGGGGAATGTTCTGAAGCGTACAGGAGAAATTTGACTATGATAATTACAGAAGTGGCAATTAGGGTAGTAAAAAACGCCCATGGTAAATGTGCTCTGCCAGGCGATACGAACGCAGGTACGCGCCGGGTCAAAGGAATCGAGAGAAAAAGAAACGATGCCGAAATTCAGAGGAGGAGGAGAATAACGAGAGGAACGGTTCGGCAAAGCTTGCGTGAGTTCTTGCAACAAGTCTCTTCAGTGTCTGGAATTGTGAATTAATCGGGGGAGCCGGGGCGCCACGCCCGCCTTGGATTCGCTGGTCCCCGTGAGGTTCCCCTGCGGTGGGTCCCCAGCGTTCCTTGTTGCTATTGGAGAATTGCGTGGCGGGCGTATGCTTCCGCTTCTGTCGTAATTTTCGCAATGTGGATTTTCAGCTAGCGGTTCTTCTTGTTCTTCTACCGTCTGACTAGCCACTGTAGCCGGATGTGGAGGGGAATGGGCTTGGATAGCGGGGTTGTCTCGAATAAGGGAGAGTTAGTTGGCGTGTTTTTGTGCCTCTTCAATGATCTGGGTAGTTCATTTCTTGAGGCTTATAATCGGATCGGTGGGGGTGGTTTTCTTTCTTTTTTTATGAGCGTTTATTTTGCCACAGTGCATATATATGGGGGTATGAGTTGATGACCAAAGGTGATAAGATGAACATGAAAATTCTCGTTTCGCGGATGAAGTCAAGGAGAGAACGATGATGGCGCCCATGTATCCATGCGGCGTATGCGGAGGCGTCGTCTAAGCGGAGGCCCGTAGCTGCAAGGTGCCGCAGTCTCGTCGGCCTCAAGGCAAGGCAGGACCACAGCGAGTGGTGAAGGTCGGCGATCGCGTCGCTGCGGTAAAGGGACCTCGGTATTGAGGCCATTGGCGGGTCACGGCGGGAGTTAAGGCCACCCCCACCCGGATCCTCCTGAGCGAAACCTCCTCGGCACGGGTAAGACCCGGGGGGAGGGTGGCAGCACACGGTGGAATGACAGCACGTGTGCGGCGCCGGATGTGTTCTTTTCTCGTCACCAGGAGAGTGGCACCATCCAGCTCTAACGGCGAAGTCGGAGATGGAACGGAGGGTGCTAGTCGGGCTGCTACGTCTGCCTTGCAGTGGTCTGTGAGTTATGTCACGCGGAGCCCATTCAATCAATCTTGTGAGCGATTCCTGCCGCAAGTTGGGGAATAGTCTGAGCCAGCACAGGGTACGACTAATTAACCGTAGTAGGCGGACTGCTTGTAGAGCATCGGCGCGAACTACGATGCGCGCCCCGGGCTGCGAAGTGATTCCGGTTACAGCAATCAGAGCCTCTCTAATGGCTACAAGTTCCACACAGAACGATGATGTAGGTTCCGGAACCTTAAATCTGGACGTCTTGCTGAGGGTTGGATGGCTAGTGCAATGAATGAATGGCAGTGGCAATCACAGTATCTTGAATACTGGCGTCGGTATATAATATGGTGGAGCCGGGTGGACGGTGGCTATCCATGTCGGCGATGCGTTGTTTGAGGGCAGACGCCAAAATGTTGGAATCTGGGCGACGAAGGTCAGTTGGTTTGTTGCCACTCCATTGCACGAACTGCCACGGGGGAAGTACTCGCTGCGGTAGGGCTGGTAGCGTATGAGAGACTGCGTAAGCTGTTAATGCTCGCGCAGAATCACACAGTGCAGTCTTCAATTTCCGAGCTTCGCGACGTTGATGAACAAGTTCATCCAACGTGTTCAGTTGGGCTTGTTCCTGGAGAGCGACTATAGGGGTGATGCGTGGATGCGTGGATATAGGGGTGATGCGTGGGTGATGCGCAGTAATTGCTCTCATAGCCTCTCTGTTAATCGCATCCAGTCGATCCCACTGTGTTGGCGTCAAATGCTGGAACTGAGCAGGGTACACCAAGCGCGGTTGTAAAACTGGTCTCACTATTTGTCGCGCCACGTGTGAGCCGGCTCCACCAGCTTTGGGAGCAATACTGCGTACCAGTGATAGCGTTTGAGCAGCTTGGTGTTTTCTCGTAAATCTTTGTAGTTTATTATGCGTGCTGCACCGATTTTTTTTTATACTAGCTGTTTGATGTGGGATTTGGAACAATATTATGTAGTGGTCGATGCCCAGAATTTCTTTCAGGTGCGACCATGTAGCCCGTATGATGTCAGAAAACGTCAGGTCGGGTCGCCCAAGGCGCTGTTGCTGCTGGGGATGTGGACGGAGTTATAAGTGTGGAGTTGGTTTTGCAGAGTAGCTGTTTGTAAGGCTGAATCATTTTTATTGTTTATCGGGTAACGTCGGGCCGTATGCTCTGCACTGAAGTCCCCGAGTACAAATTTGTGTCCTCAGCTACATTAGCGGACGATTCGTAAAAGGCGGTCGATCCATGGGAGGTCGATCCATGGGGGGACTACCGATGCTGAGGACGTACAGACTGCCTTGTGTCTTGTTGTGGCGTAGAAGTTCGACTAATGTACAATCTATTGTGGTAGGTAGGCTGTGGGTTGGGGCTGTTTGCGTGACTTGAACGAGGACGGCCGTTCGGGATGTTCGGTCGGTGGCATATGTCGTGTATCCTTGGGTCTGTATAAATTTCTTTAATGGCGATGTGGTCTGGCGAGTGTTCGAAAGCGTTGAACGGGGTGAGGCGAGTGTTCAGTGTTGGAGTGGGACGCGGCTTTTGGTTGCGAAGTGAGCGACAGTTCCAATGCTATATGGTCAAAGGAGGTGGGGGTAGGGGCCTTAGCGAGGGGTAGTCATCCTCAGATAGGAGGGTGGTGGAAGCATTGCCGGAGGTGTGGAGCGAGATTAGTTTTTGGAGCTTTTTATGCGCTTGACAATTTGCTTCCTCGAAGACGTGGAGGCACTAATCAAGGGCGGTCAGGCGGTTGTTAAGGCGTTCACCCATCTTACAGGCGCTCAAGATGGCGAATATCTGTCAAAGCTGAAGTGTGGGCGAGAGAAGGGGTGTCAGCAAAGCTAAAATACTGCTGAATCGTGCTGATTTAGGACTTAAACAAAAACAGAAAAGGGGCAGCACACAGACAGCACACACAAAAAGTGATTTAATTCTTCACAGCACACACTAAAACGTATCTGGTACATAATATAAATGATATAAATATGATTACAAGAAGATGCAACCCATCCCAGCCCTCCTCCTCTCCGCTCCTCTGCGCGTGCGGGGGCATCTCGACCTCGCTACCTGTGAGGCTCACTGAGGGCATGCTAATACAATCATCTGCTTTCATAAAGGCGACAGCTTCTATAATAACCCTTTCGGTTTTTTCTTCGCGCGGCCGATGACACTTGGGTGCGCCCGTTTTCTAGATTGTACTAAGTACAATATGGAACGCTGGCGCACCGGCGGCAATGATGGCAATGATCAGAAAGCCTCCCTGGGTGTGTAATCTGTTGACAGTTCTCATGCTCTCTAAGTCTCGTATTGATGCCACGGCCCGATTGTGCAATACAGCACTTTCCGTGTGCCAATGGCAGATGATACAATATCTCTTTTTTACATTCCACGAATTTCTTCTCGTGGCTCGGAAAGCATGCGTATCGATGTTTTCGCGCATCGTTGCCCTTTTGGCAAAGGCCAATCAATTTTTTCGGCGTTGTGATAACCACTGGAAGTTCATGTCTAGCGGCAATCTTTTTTGACCCATGTGCCACTTAATGAATATACGGTAGAACAACCGGCCGCGTTTTATTCTTTGGCTGCTCACCTTCCACTGCCGCTAACAAACCGTCAGAAAATCTACTTGCGCTTAGCCTCTTAACGTGAACCCTGAGGCCGTGCTCCAGCACCAAAGAATTTCGTTAATCTGCCCAAGGTTTAGTCATCACTGATCAATGTTGAGATGTATGAATTATGGCACAAGCGGCAGCCATTGCGGGAGGTCCCGGCTATATATGCTGAGTGTCCATTTACTTTGTAAAGGCAGAAATGCCTTTTGCAGTGTACCATTCCTAGAGAGCTGAGATCGGTCCTTAATAAAGTGATGCCAAAGCAGCGACGCAAAAAAATACCTCCCCGTGGTGGGCAAGATATCATTCGCATATAAAAAACGGGTTTATCTCCCAAGATAAGATATACTGTATATATCTAGATTCTTGCGTCCACGCAGTGGCGATCGCGATGATGTCCGCCGCTTGCCACCGTTCAACCCACTTACATTCTATTTCATGCTGTAAATAAAGGTACTATCTTCAGATTAGTCACACTGTTCTCGGTACATTGGCATATGGTCCTATGGAATCGACCTGCGATGCTCCCACTGAAAGCCTCCCGCTCATCGTCCACACCGCCGGCTGTGGGTTTCTGTATCTCTCTCTCTCTCTCTCTCTCTCTCTCTCTCTCTCTCTCTCTCTCTCTCTCTCTCTCTCTATATATATATATATATATATATATATATATATATATATATATATATATATATATATATATATATATATATATATATATATATATATATATATATATATATGTATATATATATATATATATATATTGTGGGCGTGGGTGAGTGCATTCAACGTTAATGAGCACTTGCTTCGCTGTAGGACCCTTATATATGCTGTGGCCAATCGCCGTGAGTTGGTAGGGCCAATCTCTCATCTGTGCATACCCATTATAATCATCATCTGTAGATAATCATCGTCACGAGTGGCTTGTTCTGTCGAGTCACCGACGGCCGGATTAAAACCCAGACTGCTGGTACTGCTGCCGACTTGTGTGGGGTCTTCCCTCGCCTTACAATATATATATATATATATATATATATATATATATATATATATATATAGGGAGTAGTAGAACTTTGAAGATGGTAGAGAACACAAGAGAAGAAAAACTTCGAACAAGGTAAAAGCACGATTGTGGCCTACGTTTCAGCAAAGAGAACTTGCTTTCCTCAGGGCCCTGAGGAAAGCAAGTTCTCTTTGCTGAAACGTAGGCCACAATCGTGCTTTTACCTTGTTCGAAGTTTTTCTTCTCTTATATATATATATATATATATATATATATATTAGCTAACGTACGCCCAGCCCACTTCAGTCCAAATTGAAAAGTTTACATCACACTATAGTAGACACGGTGAATTTTTGGAACGTACTACCACCTAAAGCGGACATAAAAAAATCTGTACACTTAACGCCATGGTGGTGTCTCTTGACATTGTAACAGCTTCAATTTGGATACACCTCGACCAAAGCAGCTTCTCTGACCTTAGTTCACCCCGACAACCTACTATTTCCCTCTTATTTAACTCCCAAAACTCCATATCCAACTTTTCGCTACCGCAATATGCAAAGCCTGCGGCAAAAAGTAGGCAAAAGAAGAAGCAAAAACGACAATAGCTAAGTTAGTCGGATTTTGGGCGCAAACTCATTCAGTGGAGACGCTAAAGATGGGTGCGAGTAAAGCGAATACCGCCTAAAAAAAGAAACAGATGAATTCTGAAGCGATCTTTCTACGAACATTACACTGATTGATTGCTCCAGTTCATAAAGCTCGACTCAGCTGCGTAGTACAGGGGCTGTGACTCCCCTCCTTTCATTTCTTTTTCGTGACACAGTAGCCTCGACCAGGCCGCCCCCGTTGTTATAACAATATATAATATATCACAAAAAAAGTTTCAGAATTTCTTTCGTGTTTACGCCACTCCATTTTCCCGCAGCTTGATATATTGCCCCAGAGTGTCGACGTCCTTTACGGTCAGTGCTTGAATGCAGGTGGCTAGTCTGACCCTCGTGTGTAACAATGCCTTTGGCGCCGTGTCAGACGAGCGGTGCTCGGTTATGGTGAATGCTTCCTACTCACCGTTGCTTTCGAGTAACGAACTCACCGAGTGCGTCGGCTCTGGATCCCGCGGAGAGGCTGTCTTGGAAGGTTGAGGACGACCGCTGATAATTCGGGCCGTTATTTGTGGGCAATGCCTGACAAAACTACCTCATCACACTTTGAGCCGTTTTTTGCGCATCTAAGCCGTCTCGCAGTCGATGACTGAGTCTACCAGGAAAGGGCACGACTCTTTGGAAGACGCTTTTCGGCCATGCCTGCAACTCACGCGCACAATGCGGTGCACAGGGCGCCTATTGTTACATTGTTGAAGGTGTCCCCGAACCGGGCTCCGTCGCTCCCGTCATGTAGTGGTAGCGTGCTAGATGGGCGGCCAGCAAAAGTTGCTGCATTGATGTTGACGACAAAAAGCCGAAGGCAAAACTTAATTGGTTTTACTGCATGACGAGAGGTGAACTGCGAGGATACAGAAACAATGCCCCTACGGGCAAGGTTACAGCATGACTCGAGCGGAGTGGCGCTCCCAACAGAAGCGAGATGCTGTCAATCGAATGAAATGTGCGCTCGGGGGTCCCGCGTATTTATCCCCCGAAGCGCTAACGGTCTAACAGCTCACCGAGTGTTTTTGCACGCGGCACGAACACAGTAGACACACACGAACACTCTTTCCCGGCTTTGTGAGGGCCGGCAGTAGCGGCACACGTTGAGTCTGAGAGAGGAGGAAGAAGAGATCTCGGCGAGCGGCGTCCGTCCGCAGTTGCGTGTCTCTGCATGAACAGTTTGTTTTGTATTTTGTAGCTGCTACGGCTTAAGTCACCGCCAGCGAGGTGACCGTGCGGCAGATGCTTGTCTCAACACATTCGAGGGAGGCGCGCTCTGCCGCCAAGCACAGGCGCTTCGCCACACTGCATGTAGCACACGCACACAGGGTAACGGCGCTCTGAATCACAACACTGCATTCCCGGTGAAATGAGACTGTCACAAATCCGCTGCGTTTTTAACGACGATAGTCTTTCTTGGGTTACTTAAACCCAGAAATGTTGGTCTGTCTGTCTGTCTGTCTGTCTGTCTGTCTGTCTGTCTGTCTGTCTGTCTCTAACTCGATTCAGCTACCCGGCCAAAGTAAAACAAGGAACAAGGCCTGCGCAATAGCCTTATATAGTCACACCTAAATCTACCCGTCTAGGTCCGATGTAATGTTCATACTTGTCAACATTGTTGAAGAAAAACAAGACATTACGCAAATATAAGACAACAAATTAATACAGAAGTGATATTTGCAGCGTTTCTTTATAAAAAATCATACATGCTGGATTTTTTCGAAATTAAATACTTCATCAACTGCAGAAAAAAAATTCACTCCGTCGTCGCCTGCTGTCGCCCGCGGCAATATAGCTTCTGGCGCCATTTTAAGAAATCAACCAGCGACAGTTACGAAAGGTCCCACTAGGTAGGTTCCACGTTCTGCTTGGAACACATGTGAATTAGTGCAACGCGGCTCTATAAACGCTGAAGTAGGGCGTCTCGATTCACGCGCGTCTCCGCCGTACGGCAGCGTTGGCATCGAGACACCCGGCCTGGAGCAGCGGAACGCGGTAAATTTAAAACTTTTGGTGTCTTTGCCTTGGGAGGAGCGCGACGCAAGAGGAACAACATGAGAGGTGAGCGGGGAAGCGAAGGGAGGCATTTACTCGGCAAAAGTCGATAAAGACTATCGTCTTTTGTCGACATTTGCAACGAAAGGAGCAGATACGCGGCCAATTTTTGTGTCCGTGCGTGTGCACGTGTGTGTGTGTGAGAGAGAGATGGAGACATAAAGAGATCTATTCAATGTAACATGACCCACATTCTTTGAAACATCTCCCCTAAACTTCAGCCTTCAGCTCCCCGCCCGCTGTGCCTAAGGTAAAGTCGTAACGGGCGCTACGCGCGCACGCTTATTCCAACCCTATACCCCGACATCTGCTTCGATCGGGCGCAGCTGGTCCGGCTAAGCGACATGACAAGTAGCCAAGAGTCCCGCAACCATCTCAAGAGGGTAAAAACACACTGCGCCATGTCCCTCTGCTCTACTGCTCGCTGTTTCAGCTTCACCCGGCTGGTACCGCGTTCGTGGAAAGGTCGCGTACTGGCCATCCCGCGCAGCCCCCGATGAGAGTAATGCACGCCTCGGGGTTCACGCCGAGTGGCTTCTTCCAAGCGACCAACTCAGCCACTCGCTGGGCGGGGATCCAGGAAAATCTACTTCTTTGCCGCTGTCACTTTCCCTCCTTCTCGGTGTTTCGAAGACGCACCAAGGCCGTATACGAGCTTAACCGAATCAAGGCGCCCACGCAGTTTTAATGACCTGTTTTCCTTGCGAGGAAATGCCCTGCGTAAGTCTACATGAAGTGTGCAGACGTAAATCCTCCGCGATTTGTCAGTACTGAATGTTGTAAAAGCTGCCGCTAGCAAGAAATTGTTCTTGACACCCATCGCTTCCTTGCGATGTCTTACTTAGGCTCACTGACTAACGCACAGGGCGCTCGCCTACAAACAAATACATGGCATTAAAAGGGAAGGGTGCAAGCAGGGGTAAGACAGCGCATTTTGTTCTAAGAAAATTGCGGACGACGATTAGACTGCTTCATCCTAATGGCGTGGCATCATTTTACCCCGGAGATAAATCGTTATGCAAATAGTGTCCAGCAGCGCGTATAGGCGTATAAATGAAAAATACATGTGTACACAGCTCCAAACGATTACCAACGAAGGAGCGAGTGCCCGCCGACGCAGCTTACGGTAGTCCCCGCCCTAGTCAGCGAGGCCATGCGCATGCGCTAGAGCTGCCGAGCGCAAAAAATAAGCAGCCGAAGACTGCTGATAATAATCCGGCGAGTACCGTAAGCTGCCGCTCTGTGCATCGGCGGGCACTTAAACGGACCCTGCAAAACTTTTTTCGGCTTTTTTTTTATATCCTCAATATCTTTAGAACGTAGTCAGCAAACACACTCAGTACTTAGAATAAGGGGTCACAAAGTATCTCAGCCAAAAATTGGTTTGATGCCCATCGGGTAACTTGCAGAGCTGCTCAAAGGAATTTTATCCCTTTACCGGTCTTGGCGTTCTTCGGGCGCTCAAATTCGGGCGTTCTTCGGGCTCTGGCGATATCTGCAGCTTGCCCCGATGTCGATGCTTCTCGACGCTTGCCCCGATGAGTCATTCTTTTCGTGTGCAGCGGCTTAGGCCGGGTTCAGACTGTTGTTCCAACTGTCGTAATATCTTTAAATAATGACGCCATTCGACGTCTCAGCCAACCCAACTGCGTGAAACTCCGTTTTTTTACGTCAATAGCACACCATATGGCTGTTACGTCAGTAGTCCGAACACAACTTTAGGCTATGTTCAGACTATCGACTTAACAGCCATATCGTGCGCTATGGAGGTAAAAAAAAAAAAAAAAAAAAAAAACGGCGTTTCACACAGTTCGGTTGGCTGCGACGTCGAATGACGTCATTATTTAAAGATATTACGACAGTTGAGACAACAGTCTGAACCCGGCCTTATAGGCTAGTAACACCGATGGTTGAACGCGCCCAGCAGTGCCGTTTTACGCGTCATGCTGCGGGGCGCACTTGTGCACTGGCCTCGCAAAACCTTGGCATGGCGCTTTAGGCACTGGGTGGTAACTGGTCATGTAGTTGCCATTGGTTTATGGTTGATTGCTTTATCATGCACCGCAAATAAATTTAATAGGAAAATTGGTGAGCTCTCAGCAGCCTCTGTAGAGCGCAGAATTTAAAACAATTGCTGCTATTCTCGCTCTCAGCTCACCTCCTGCGCTTCGAGGGCACGGATCGTGAACGAGCAGCGCCGTTCCAAAACGCCGCTTCGACGATGAGGAAACTTTATCATGTCTCAAATCTTACGGCATAACAGTAGATGTCATGCACAAGTTTTTTGTTAGCGTGTTACACTTTCGGGTTACTACCGTGGCGCGCCAATACATCTGTGAGGAGGTTGCTCATGTATATATTCGTGTTGTCTCGCAAAAATTCACTTGTTACTCAGCAGCGTGTTTTGTTTTTATTGTACTACGTTTCTGTGAAAGTTCGATCTCCTTTCCACCAAGGAAGATATGTTCTTCGCCGCTCGCTAAAACAACCCGTTTATTCCGACCAAAATAACACATTGAAAGCTCCAATGGCGAGCCAGAGATTTGAAACACTCCGGCCACACGCTTCTCTCACCCAAGAGTCACGCTTAAGCCACCCACGTCCCCCAATGGCACCACTTGTGGTTATGCTTAGCGTCTGGTTCACGAGGCGCAGTACTGCCGCATTGAATTATTACGTTTGCGTGCTTACATGCCTCGTATAACAAAATGACTCAACATGTCATGCATGAACAGAGAGACCCCCCCCCCCCACACACACACACACACGGAGGGAAACGCAGCAGGGATAGTACGTACGACACACACACACACATACGCGCCCAATGGCCTGGTGGGTGGCTTACGTCACCGGCTCCTATCGCACGTGCGTGACTTTTGCCGCCACTGGCGCATTAGCCCAACTACGAGCCTACTAAATTCTCGCCGATATTGTGCTTGTGGCAGGAGGCAGCCGCGTACTTTTTCTCCCCGCCGCTCACCAAGGTCACGACGATGTTGCCGTCTTCCAAGAGTGCGGCTAATTACCAAAATGTGTGCATGCTGGACGGAGAGGGCTGATGCAAACCCCGAGCAAGAAATGAGGCATTGAGATAGTGCGGCATGTGGCGTTGTTTCGTAAAGCACTCTCGAGTAATGGGCAGTAGGTTACCTCTGTCGCAAACAGAATGGCATACGATAAATGACTATTTCCGCTGCTGACTTCAGCGGCAGAAACTTTCCGTCGTACTTAGCCACTAAAAATAGAATTCAGGTCAGCCCAATATACCTCGAAGGTAACAATGTGGGCGTAACACTCAGGTACGCAGGGAACGAGCGCCATGCGTTAGGTAACCAACTCATGTCGAATATATCCCCGCTCGAATTGAAATAAGAAAACGCCACGGAAATTCTGAGAATTGTCTTTCAATGCGTATGCAATCGTACACCCATTCTCCGTTTCACCAGCTTTGCGTTTCTCTCGTGGTACTGAAGGAACGCGTCCTTTGTTATGAATTTTCTCAGAGAAATGGCGCTTAAATTTTCGTATTCATAAGAACGGTAAACATGCAACACTGGACGCAGGTTGACAAAGACAAGAAGAAAAGGTTCCACCACAATGCACTGTACGCTGGAAAACGTTTCTACTGCGTGGCAAATATGAATAAACACTTCAGCTATCCCAGCAGCCATGCTGTGGTGCATATATTTAAGAACACACCAAGACTGCCCACCGTGAATTAATAATGTCACAGCCCCTTGGACAGAAATGTGCAGTCAAAGAGCATTTCCACCCGCTATTCCACTATTCCACTTAAATAAACAAACCGCGTCCAGACCAAGTTTTGCTACATCCTTGATCCAGTGTACTGTGGTGACTTGCTTACATTTTCGTGAAATGTTTGTATTGAAATATATTATTTTCTTATTTGCGGTATTTCTGCCTCTCTGTCTTGTATTCCACACTGACTACTGTCTGTCCTCCTTGCATTTTTCAGTGGCAGGTTTATGGCGTTTGGTATTTAGCCCAATCTATTCTCTTTTTTTAATGCAAAATCATTATCTGGCTATGTTAGTAGAAAATCCGGCGCCCATGGCACACGTGGTCCGCAGATGGTACACAAAATTTCCGACTGCTCAGACGCGAAAAACCGGTCAATAAACGCCCGAAATGACGCCACATTTAATACAGAAGCTCCCCTAAACGAAGTTACTTATTGAGTTGAAAAACATTTCGTTAATTTTGCGTTGGGTGGGATTCGAACGAGAGTCCTCTGCAATGCAGGAAGATAGCGGAATCCCTGTACCAAAGCTCGAAGATTCTAGCTGGCTAAAAGTGTGAACGTAGCTAATGGTTTATGGCCTTCGACCTAAATGTGTTTTAATGACATATAATGAGTTCTACGTGGGCAATTTGAGCATGGTAACTATATAAGAAGCACTTAGGTGAGGGGCCAAGCACGTTGCCGCTATTACCGTATATGTAAGGCTGACTAGGGCGAATGGCCAAGCCTCTCAGTCATACTCACCGAAAGAGGAAGAAAACGTAGCAAAGTGGGAAATGATGATGATGATAATAGATGACACGTGCGTTACGCTGAGCACGTGCCACTGTAGGCCCCACGCCATTCCGTGCATAGAAAGAACGCACTGCCGTCTACTCGACACGTGTTCTAGAAATTTCATCGGTGCAGTGTCTGCGGCGGTGTACTCTGAACCGTTTACCTCAAAAGCAGATGGCAAACATGGTGGCGCACACAATGTCGGCACATCTGTACTACAGTTCAAGGCTAATGCTATCGCACGCATTACATCGTAACGAGTGTTTTGGTGTCCCGGAATTATTTTGCGTGTGCGCCGGTTTCTTGTGGGCTTTCTAATCAGTGAAATGGAGCATACAAACATTTTCTTGCGTGTGATTGTTCACGCTTTTTCTCACCGAGCTGCTCCTTTGGAAGCTAATGATGTGCTGTTCTGCGCCAACACTACGAAGCGCCGTTACGCCACGTCAGCAAATCCAAAGCACAGCCACACTACACGACATGTGATTTGCCGCATTGCGAACGTGCCTGCCGTGGTGCACCCCTTACAGGCGAAATGGAAACACAGGTGCCTTGTGCGCTCTGGAAAGGAAGCCGATATCCTTAATAGCGGACTTACAAGCCAACCCGAACCCCGTCATTCACTGAAGGGAGAGACGGAATAAATAAAGAAAATAAAATTAGTAGCGTACAATAGACAATAGGGACAAGGTATGTTGAACATGGGCGAGGTTTATATTTCATAAACCCCGCCGTTTCGCTTAACTTCTCATTACTAAGCTTTCTAAGGAAGTTCAGCACCCCTGCACACCGTTTCTGGCAGATTTCTCCAGTGGTTAGAA
The DNA here is from genome assembly GCF_048455015.1 of Haemaphysalis longicornis. Classification (NCBI taxonomy): domain Eukaryota; kingdom Metazoa; phylum Arthropoda; class Arachnida; order Ixodida; family Ixodidae; genus Haemaphysalis; species Haemaphysalis longicornis. Next base: position 317,760,845 of record NW_027526203.1, read on the forward strand.
GGCATTTGCGTCGCCTCAAGATGGTATCCTACCTCTGAAGGGCCGCCGTTTCGCATTCTCCGCTGAAACTTGAAGCCAATGTCGTTGAGCAGCCTATGAAGCGGGCGGGCACTTGTGTTCGGCATTTCCGTGCTATGATCAATTCCCACATCGTTCACAAACATTGCAGAAGTTTGGACTTCATTGAGCATGGAGTATTGCTAAACTTTACGGCGCAGCGCTCTAAGTGTAAAGTTGTCGTATAGTTGTAACCTCTACTGGGTTGCCTTCTCCGAAGCACCTCCTCGCAAAAAATGAAGTGTTTTGTGCTTCAGCGATACAGCCTCCGCTTGATTCGGGCGAGGCTGCGCTCACTCACGTCGGCAAGTTACCTCATTCTTGGTATTCACCAGAACCAGATAATAGGCGTTGAGATTGCCTTAAGTTTGCATGCATGCTGCGCACCACTTACTCGGTCTGTTCAGAAAAATTAACTTTTGGTTGTGAAACCTGGCGCGCAGTCATTGTGGGGCAAGAATGAGGCGATTTTACGAAAAACGATGCACCGCAAGCAGTCAATGTAGCCATATTTCTTTCTCTGCAAGCCGAAAAGTTGCGACAAGCGGGGTACACCGGAAACCCGGTGGAGATCATTTCAGTTTCTAATATTCTAAACATAACGCCCTCATGCACTACAACTACCCATGCACTATAGTCTCAACACTCCGAACAACTCATACACAGTCTTAGCAATCTGAACAATAAAAGTTCATGCATAGAATGACGCCTTTTATTGGGTACTATATAGAGCTGCGCTCTCATATAGGGTGTGTGTATCGGCTCCGTAACTGTGGCTGCATTGCTGCAGAATGTTAACCGCAAACTTCGCCACGAGTTTGAATATGTTCCTAAAACCGGTACCTAATGTCAGAAAGGCTGATTACGAAACTTTATCAGCATGGTCTGAGAGGCGATCTTTGCTACAAAAGCCACATGGAACAGCGCACATTAAATACCCACAATGGACGCTTACCATTTCGATGTCAAGAATTCTGTAGCTATATCTTGTCGCTAGCTTCATGAACAAGCGTAACGTGTTAAGACCAATTTTACTAACGCTGTACGCGAGACAAGGACGGGCCATCTGGGAACGCAGGAAGAACTCTTGCCCGTGGTAAAAAGAGTAGCGCCGGGCGGCGCTACGACATCGCTGATACAGGGAAGGAGCATCGTCCACACCAGAGAGACGAATGCGTTGGGCCTGAGCGGTACTGAGAATTCGTCCCGGTTAGCTCAGGAACACACACGGTTCCTCGGAGTACACAACCTGACCAGCCGTAAAAAGCCAGTCCTGATGAGGAGGCTGCGGCCAGAAGATAACGACGTTCGAGCTGTGCCGCGTACGTCGTTGTGGGTCGTTTTCGCAGACAATCAACGCTTTCCCAACAAACTACACCATTTACACAGGGCGGCCGAATGGACGTGGGAGTGAGGGGTAAAACGGTGGCATTTGTACGCCCTGTTCATTGAGAAAGTAGACTCGCCTGTAGGCGCTTGTCCTTGCTTGTCACGGGACGTTTTTGTGGATATGTTTGTTTAAAGCGACAGGTTTGTTTAAGAGCCTGCTGCAGAAAGTAGTGAGAGTACTAGGTCATGTCGAGTGTGATCTGCGCGCCATACGAAGCTGTCATTTAAAAGAGGTACTTTCCAAGGGGCCTAATGGGTTTCGTTCTGTTCAATTGGATAACCGCATGCACAGCGGCTGGCCGGGTTGCGCAATCTTCTTCCGTCCGCTGAAAAAAACAAGGAGGGGGGGGGGGGTCTTCGCAGCTCGCTGCTCTGAATGTTACGGAGACGAACCCACCAGCTTCGTCACCGATCAGTTGTTAGCTCTATAGAAATGTGAGGGCGATGATAGACTACCGGGCGATGCAAATGAGACCAAATTAAGGGTAATTAGCCGTGCCAGCTCCCATTTCTCTGCTCTAGGCCGGCGTGAAGGGTTGGCCGGTCGCTAGAAACTGTCGTCTGCGACATGGGCAATGATGGGTGACGGAAATTAAACGGAAAAGTATGAAGGTCCATGTTGCAGGAGTAAGAATGCCTGAACAGTGTTCACGCTTCAGTCTTGCTTCTCTCTCTCTCTCTCTCTCTCTCTCTCTCTCTCTCTCTCTCTCTCTCTCTCTCTCTCTCTCTCTCTCTCTCTCTCTCTCTCTCTCTCTCTCTCTGCTAAACAGCAACTCAAACGATCTCGCAAAACTTTTATTGTCTTCTGCACTGGCCACCAGTATTCCAGCGACGCATGATGTCTCCGCTCAATCAAAATGCGCTGGTGGAGTTGGCCACTCTAGTGTACATGGATGACTCGCTTATGGCAGGCGCTTGCCCAGAACGCAGTGAATTATCTTCAGTCGACATAACATGTTACACACCCGCCGCCGTGGCTGAGTGGCTAAGGCGTTGTGCTGCTGAGCACGAGGTCGCGGGTTCGATTCCCGGCCACGGTGGCCGCTTTTCTGATGGAGGCGAAAAGCAAAAACGCCCGTGTGTACGAGATTTCGCCGCACGTTAAAGACCCCCAGGTGGTCAAAATTAATCCGGAGCCCCTCCACTACGGCGCGCCTCGTCGCCTGCGTTGCGTCGGTGCTTTAAACCCTACAATCAATCAATCAGAACATGTTACAATCACGGTTATCCGCAGCACCGACGCTGTACATTCAGCTGTGCGTGAAAGCTACGCCCCGGCTTAGCTAATAGACCAGTATTGTGTAGTTTCAGTGAATGGGAAGGGATCGCTGAAACCCGCTGCCTGGGTGGTGCCACTGTACCCGCTAAATCGGTGGTCTATGTGAGCTCCCTACCTCCCCGTGGCGCCCCACGAAACAAGCCCTGGGCAATGATGTGAAGGCGGGTGGTCGTGCCGTTAAGGACTCGTTCTCTCTGCTTCTGGAGCTTTATTGCCCGCCATTCCGCAATAATCTTGAACCCACTGAATTGTACTCACGCACGCCTCGTGTGGGAACAGTGGAAACCCGTGTCCCCTATCAGGTGTTCGCTTGCTCATATGAGCCCGGATATCAGACGACGCCCCAAGCCCGCGGCACTGGGATCTCTCTTCCTCGACGAGGTTAAGACGGCCCCCGTCACATAACTTCGCTGTTGCCAGCTCGCGAACAGCGGCGACGACGACGACGATGATGGCTGGTGGTGGTGTAAAGCGACCTTACTCCTAATGTTGCTGCATCTCACCTCGCGTCATTAGCTTGAAGCTAGTGCACGTTTAGGTGCACGTTTTAGTGCACGTTTTAGTGCACGTTTTAGTGCACATGCAGGTATATTTAGGCTAGTGAGGTGTATTCTTCGCGCCTTGGCGTTTTTTCCCACGGAGATTAAACCGTTGGGGGCTAGAGGTAAACAGTTTTGCTGTAAAAGTCTCGTGTCTTTAAAGCACGAAGCGTTCTAGAGCGAGGCTATGGAAAGCGAGTGCCCCGGTGTGTTTTTTAGTACGCGATACGTTCTGTCGCGAGGCGTTGGAAAACGAGTGTCCCGGTGTTTTAGTACCGTCACTACATGAAACGACGACGATGACCGGAGACTCCGACAGCCCGAGCCCCTAAGGGGCTTCTCCCCTACAACAGTGGGCTCTTCACTCGTCATGTGTAACTTCGTCTGTGGCTAGCTTAGCGCTAGCAATGTTCTCAACGAAAAATGAAATTACTCTGTTAGATGTTTTGATACACTATACAGCACCCGGGTTGGCCGGCTTGGAAAAGTCCACAAGTAGTGCAAAGCTCAACTTACAAAATCGTGTTTTTCACGCGAGTAATATAACAGCTATAAATATTATTGAAAATTGCCAGAACAGTAAAAACAAATACCAGATTGAAATTCTAATTACGTTTTTAGAACCCTAAGCTTACCGTACGGACCTCAAAGATTCAGAGACCTAACTCTGATCCAAAGAATCAGAGACCTAACCTAACTCTGACCTAACTCAAAGTCCAGGGAACCTACAGACGCAAAATAGATCACATGAGATCATTAAGAAATGAAAGAATCGAACTTGGAAAAAAAAAAAGGACGGAAGCAAAAAAAAAAAAAGATCCTTAGAGATCTACCGAATCGGGAAGCGAGAGGTCAATAGAAAAAACTATAATGGCAAACTGTTCGCATGGCGACGCAGTGAAACATCCCCCTCGCGAGGGGCACGATCAAATGCAGAGCATTTCCGGGGGCGCACGACGTTAAGTAGTTTGCGTTACGTTAAAGTTGTTGCACTTGTGGCAACTGCTGACGAGAGAGCGCTCGTCAGCAGTAATTTGAATGAGTCAAGGATATAAGGCGCGTTCGTAGCCTCCCATTCAGTGTCGGCTTTGTGGCGCAGTGGGTAGAGCACCATGTACATTGCGTTCCGCCCGCAGGGTCGAGGGATCGAAACCAGGCGCCGGATAGTATTTTTTTTTATATAGTGTAGGGGGAGGGGTGCGGACTACGACTACGGACGACTACGGACGTCAACGCGGGTGACATCGGGAGTTACTGAAATGCTCTGCATTTAAAAGTCTAAAGCGAGGACATCGTTGTATGAAGAAACAAGGACGTTCATCCGCAAGCAGCACAGGAAGAATTGTGTGTAGGCTGCAGAAAGGAACCAGCAATTATTTGACATATTTTTGATTGATTGGTTGATTGATTGGCCAATTGATTGATTGATTGATTGATTGATTGATTGATTGATGATTGATTGATTGATTGATTGATTGATTGATTGATTGATTGATTGATTGATTGATTGATTGATTGATTGATTGATTGATTGATTGATTGTGAGGTTTAGCGCACGACGCTACACAGGTGATGAGGCGCGCCGTAGTGGAGGGCTCCGGATTAATTTTGACCACCCGGGGATCTTTAACGTGTGCCGAAATGAGACATATCGTAACCAAATGCAAAGGTACCCCCCCCCCCCCTTTCACCCTTAGTGCAGGTGACGTCCAGCTTCCGGAAGCTGGACGCCACATTGCGCTCTATACTGTCTTATTTGTTCCTCTCTGCTTTGTCGCTACTGCGTTCTTTGTTCAATCAGGTAACCTTACCAGCTCGACCACCTTTCCATGTGACTTAAGTTCTGGTGGTATAAGTTAACTGGAACGAGCATTGGAAAGCCCCGGAAGTTAGTAAGAGAGATGAGAATGTGAGGGAGAAAAAAAGCAAAGAAGTTGGGAAGACTTTCTCAAATCACAAATACCCTCCTCCCCAGGTTTCACGTTAGTGGATATGGCCCGTTTTTTTTTGTTTTGTTTTTTAGTAACAACGTCAGAGCTTCTATGGACACGTTCATAATGAAGCATATGACAGAAGACATTCAGAATGAAGCACCTGAGAGCTTGCACGGTTAGGGTACCTTCCGGACGCAGCAACGCAAAACACGCCTCAAATTTGCCTTGCATGTCGATGTTACGACACACGAGCTTGCAGTGGTATTGTCGCACGTACGCTACGGGAAGATGCGTAAACTGTGTGTGTGTGTGATGCCCTAATGTGCTTTTAGCGCCGTGTGAAACCTGCGCCTGGAGGAATGCGGTGATAGTAACACATCTATTGGCAAATCCTCGCTTCATATTAACACGTGTACTATAAGAGATACAGCGCTGAGCGGACTGGGTTTCAATTGTAACCCGAGAACCCAAAATGCTGCTCAACTTCGCGATTTCGTAGCAGGTACAAATAGGCAGTTTACTAGACGGCCCCTCGTCTCCTTGAACCCGCCCGCCTTCCCAAAATGAAGAGTGTCACATGGATCCCAGCTAGAGAAGATCACGTGGCAATGGCTTCCATATTTTTTCGTGGAGATAAATAAATATGCCCGTTATTTTTTTTTCTGATTAACCTAAGCTCCAATTTATAATAATAAATGTGTGTATTTATCTTTGCGTAACTGTCTTCGCTTATCTTTGCGCAGCCTATCGAGAAATAGCTCGGGCGTGATTCGGGCAGTGGGAAATGCGTTTAATTCGAAATGTCGAGTTCTTATGGAATGGCCGCAGCGTCAACTGCCCACACTTGCGTCCATACGTGAAGGTTTCGAGGGTTCCGACTATCCGTGCACGACTTCCACGTTCTCAGAGCGACAACTGAAAACAATGGTAAGAATGGACCACTCGAGAGTACGGAAAATAATGAGCGCATTTCCTATGAATTCGGATGTTCGAAATGCGCCGCTTCAGTCTCGCCACATAGTGCCGCAGGCGTCGCGACCTGCTTCTGTAAATTGTGAGCGCGGAATTCGTCTTCCTAATTTTCGTCCGCGTCTAAGCGCCAGTACCTGGCTCACATTTCGGAAACGTGCGACCGCCTTACAGCGTGACTCGCCGCAGGCGCTACGTACGAAGCTAATTTAGTCAGGAATGCTGCTTGCATCTGCATGACTACGGAGCACGATTCTAAAATTGTGATTCGCATTTTAAGCGCGCAAAGAAAATGCTTTTAAGTGTAGCTCACCCGAGGTCGTTTCTTTGGGTGTCTTTACAAAATCTTTATGTTATTCTCGGATTTATCACCCTCGACGTTACACGCCGCAGTATTCCACAAATGCCGGTAATATGCACAGCCGAAGCAAGCTTTTACTGTGGCAGTATTGAAATCGATTTGCATCGCGCATCCCATACTTCACCGTATAGCGATACAATTGTATTTGGCAACATTTTAGTAGTGCTTCTCATTTTATCGGGTCATTTCTGTACATATGACCATGCTCCTGGAGTTTTATTTGTGCAAGGCCCTCACGGCTGTGATTTTTTGTAGACATTGTAGTTCTAGTTTCAGGGTGCGAGCATTTCTGTTTCGCTTAAGGAGTAGACGAAGGGTATTCCAACAACATTACCACATTACTTTCATAGCACCGCGCGGCCCACACAGTGCTCCGTGTTGTCGAACAGCTTAAACACGCTTATCACCTTAATACCCTGCTCAGAGAAGCTTTAGGTTAGGTTAATGGTGTAGAGGCAGGGACGGGTATATACTTAATGGGGCAATCGACGGCCTCGGGCTTGCTCGTTGACGGTTAGGGTTTCTCTTGAGAAACCCTAACCGGGGCTTGGAAGCCCCGGCGGTTTTATTTTTGAATTCTATTGAGGAAGATTATTCTTTCGTTCCTTTTTTTTTGAGGCATATTGCACAATGTGGGGTGCTCACACCTGATTTTGCGAAATTGCGGTGACCTGATAGTGTCTGGGGCGTTTTCGGCGCGGAGGGCCATCCTACCAGAAGTTAACGGCCGCGATGCCCTTCCGGCACTACACGTTCAACTATCCCTAAAGAGCAAGCTAAACGACGCATTGCGGGCGGACGACGGTAGAGCGAAATGTACAGGATGCCAGTAAATGCTAGGCGGAAATCGCTAATATTACTTTACTACTTAAAGCTAGAGTTGGGGGTCACCTTACGGTGTTTAAGAAGGTGTAAGATGAGCGTCGATCCTATCGTCGAATTCAGTTTTTCTAGCGGCTGTTCACAGGACCTGCTGTAGTGTTGCTATTGTAATGAATTTAAAGCCTCTGTGATCGCGCCTGCTGCGCGGTTGCATTGCATGCCGTATACAGCTGGATAAGTAATTGTAGTTTTCAAACTAAAACATTTACCGCGCTCGCCAATATGATGGTTTCAAGCTTTTGAGCGTATAGTCGCAGAAAATGGCCGCGCGCTTTGTTCTGAGGCACCTACTTTGTCACAAAGCGCATCACTTTGATGGCCAGGAATGATTTGTAATAATGCAGGTCTTCACCAAGCTTGGTTAGATAGGGATCCATGCTTCCAATCGCAATTTGAAACGTTTCCAAAGTGTCCCGTCAACTACACTTCCAAGGGCGTCGTCTTCTATGAGAGGTGTATTGAAATTGCATACACTTAATATATACACTTAATATATACACAATATATACACTTAATATATACACAATATACACTTAAACCTGGATATAACGAAGTTGACAAAAATTTCCAGTTTTTCGTTACATGCAGGGAAGTAAATATTCCTAGCTGATTCGTCAGTGATCCGAATATCCGACGAACTTACGAAATGGATGGCGAAATTCCCATTGAGGCACGAAAAATAAACAAAATAGGCGTACTCAGACTGGCATCGTGGTGTATGAAGTCTGTCCGTCAAGGGCGCGTTCCAGCAAAATGGATATGCCGGAAATTGCTACGCTGGTGTCGAGCCTTCCAGACTGTTACATAGCCCCAGAGCAGCTCGCACCCTTTGAATATCACCCTCCAGATACATAGTTGTACGGTACGGCCGTGACCATTTGGGGGAAATCGACTGTCTGAATATGAATCATATGCGTGGGCATAAATCTGGGACAGCAACGGCGTGTATTCTTGGTGTTGTTGTTTTCGGCTGCGGCAAAAAATATAAAGCTCTGACCAAGTTTTCTTCAACCTCCTAGCCTTAAAACAGGCCACAAAGCTTGAATACAGAATAATACAGAACCCACATCTGAAACCACCATGAGATACAGGGCGAAGGAGCGCAGAAAACGGGAAAGACTGTCGGGATCTCACTGCAAACATTAGTCATATCCGTGTCTGTGGCAAGCGCAGTCTTCGACACGTCGGCCTTGAAGTGACCAACCAGGGGAACTTGGTGGCGGCGGTGGCGCATACAGAGGGCGTATAAGCGAATGAGAGGGCGTATGAGAGGCGTTGAGTTTGGGGAGGAGTACACCCAAACATCTTACACTGAGTGCTGTGAATTATGGTGAACAGGGTTGTTGAATGTGTCCGCGCTTTACGAGACCATAGAACAAATCACCTCCACACACCGCATTGGTCTCACCGTGAAGAAATTCGATATTGTTTTCACAGTTAGTCAGGCAGAGCCTACGTATATCTGTAGTGCAATTAAATGCGATACAAGCGAGCTTTTGCAGAGCAGATGTTAGTAATCATGCAGCTCCGCTTGCGCCACCCTGTGATTTATTGATATGATGTTCCAGGCCTGGGCCACCGCCACAAAAGGGCGTTTATCTGCCGGAAAAAGGAGGCCTTGTCACAAGCAATCTTTGTCTTGGGGTCTGTAGTACCCTGACGGTGCGCAGTTCAGTGAATACCGCTTGATTTTTTCCGTTTTCTTTGGTGCATCGCTTGCTCTTCGCCCCGGGCAATGTGACCGACTGTACCTGCACTAAAGTTCAGTCGCAAACATTTTGCGTCGGCCTAAACTGCATCGTACTGAAAGGATTGGTTGTCGCGGAACTGCTTTTGGTATGCTTTCTGGCTCCTTCTGCCCTGGCTTATCTTCGTCGTCTCGCTACTTCTTTAACCCCCTCCCAACTCCCCAATGCCTTAACCCCCTCCGCAACTCTCTCCACGTTTCCATTTTCACCGAGGCTTCAACTAACGTCGAAAAGTGGAAGCAGTGGGTCATTTATGGTAATGGAGTTGAAACCTGACGTCAGCTAAAACAACGCCTTGGCGTACGTTGGGGGGCCGCTGGTCGCATGTCGGTTATCAGCTGGGGTGGCCCAGTGGCGGCTTCGTTCTGCTGCTCCACACAGGGCTGCTCGTTCGAAGCGAGGCAGTGGTGACCACTTTTGTGAGCAAGGCAAATAAGGGCGCTCATGGACCGCGCGTTCAGTGCCAGTTAGATTATCCCGGGTGGTCGTAATTAAACGAGGGACCTAACGAAGGTGTTGGCACTCCGTGCCTGGCTCCAATGAGTCAAACCCCCCTTTTCAGGACACAATTTTGTTTCTCCATCGCGAGAAAACGTTAAGAACTACGGGATTTCTTCTTTTTTTCGCTGTACCAAGCGGGAGGGAAAGTTGATAGAAGCTGAAGCAAGACAACTAGACCTGTCTCAAGGACAAAGCCGTAGAACAACATGGGAGTAGACTTTTCAGTCTCAAAAGTGCCTGAAAACGCCGAGCTCAGATTAGCTAGCCGGTGATCACTGGTCATTCTGGAAAAAGGTCATTCTGTAACGCGATGCGGCCTGTAAACAATTTTGCGGCCGCAGTGAGTTTTTCCTTTCTCGTGTTGCGGTGGTAATGCCCACCGCGCACGGCTTCGCGTCCAGCAACGCCGGTGGAAAAGGGCCGGTGCGCCCGCATCATAGCCTGCTGGGCAATGGAGCGCGCTATTGCCGAAGGACACCGGAGACGACCGTGTGCGGTTCGCCGGTATTGGACAGCAGCGCTCTTGGTCTTCTGGCGACGGGGCCAGCGCGGACACCAAAATAACTTCCACTTTGGTGGCGTCACTGGCGAGTGTGACGACCGGCAACCACGGCGCTTTGTGCGGCAGCCCCGAATCGGCCAGGCCCCACCGCTCGGCTCCAGTGTCGGCGCTGCCGCCGGCATTTCCGGAGGCCTCCCGCAGGGGTTGCCATCTCCCTTTGTTTACGCGCTTGCGTCGCAGAAGCGGCCATTTTCGATTATTTCGGGCGAGTCATTCTTTGTAGTAAATCAAGCGAGAAACGGAGCCGCGCTGTTGCTAGACAAGCCACGGGTGCGGCGGTCTCAGCCCGCCGGGCTGCTGCGGCGTGAAAACTGGGCGCCGAAAAGTCGCCGTCGAGGCTGCTGCAGGCGAAGAGGCCTGCCTTGCGACGGGCTCTGCCGATGTCCGCTCATTTGCATCTTCCCTGCGTTTTCGCAGCCTTGATAGGCTAAGCGAACCGGATATCAGCATCGTTTATGGTCCATTTCGCTTTCCTCTGTCGGCCGCCGGCTCAGGACGCGGAATCGCAACGAAAGGGTCGGGCGCATCATTCTCTCTCTATTCATTGTTCCCTTTCTTCTCCTTGTGGACTGGTGCTAAATGGCTTGTTTAAAGCTGAACAGCCAAACCACGCAGGGTAATCGGGATAACAGTTTCAGGTCAAGACAATAGAGAGCTTCTTTTAAGATCAGATGACATCGGTGTACTGTGTGAAAAAAAAGATATATATATATATATATATATATATATATATATATATATATATATATATATATATATATATATGTGTGTGTGTGTGTGTGTGTGTGTGTCGAACCGAAAAAATACCGGTGCGGTTACGGTTCTGGTTCAGGCGAAGTCATTTCGTTCCGGTGCGCGAACCTGTTCGGGAGCTTGAACCGGTTCGATGAGTTGAATTATCACTGAAATTAGAAAAAACATTTAGTAGTTTAAAATGACAGTCAAATCAAAATACAAACAAAAATTCAAAATTCTCCTGTTCCCCAAGGGCAGTGGCGCAATTGCAAAGCTAACTAAACAATCACGAGATATTATAAAAACAGATGATGGCGACGATTTACTACCTACTTTCTCACCCAGACTCCATGTTGTCCTAGCGACTATTCATAAAGCCACAGACAAGAGATATGACGGTGGGATATATTTTCTGCCCGTTCCTTTTTTGTTGAAATCGCAATCGTCGCTATGGAATCGCCCATCACGCTAACCTGAAACCTTTAATTTAGGCCTGCGTACTGGCGCGTTCAAATACAAATGGCGCACATTTGTTTGTACCAAAACAGAAAAACCCCACAACAGGCACATAAATACTGACAATGAATTAGATTATTTGGTCACCCTGAATAATTTGTTATCTGTCAAATGTGTTAGCCACACTTTTGTTAAAAGTAAGCTTTAGTTAACGCTCAGTCACTGCATTATTGCTCTGACCACTGCAATTCCTTTTGCGGTAGCTATACCGGATGTGTGCATTACAATCAGTATGTCATCGTACCGCCTGACCCCCGGCCATCGTTCTGTGTGCTACATTGCGGAATCTTATAACAGATTATGCTGTTACAAAATGAAAGGGAAATTTGACGCGCGGAGCATGAGATGGGACTTTTTTGGGTAGACGCTATTTAATTCGTCCACAGCAGTACTCCCCTCCGGAACGAGTAGCAGTAAGATAATGTAGCGAATTGGGCAGTCCGTACAAGTGCACCTTCGAAAAAAAGCAGATCTAAAAGAGGCAAAACTGCAGAACAAACAGAAAAGATGATCGCTGGGCGAATAGGACAGTGTGAGGTACCGACCTGCCTTTCTGCACGTGTCATCTGCTTTATTACTGTTTCTGCTTCCAAGACAACGTCGAGGGCTGCAGTTTCTTGCCAAGGGATTAAGTGCGCACCTTAAAAATTTTCCCTGGCATATCTGTTGTTATTTGTATCTGTAAAAAACGGAACTTGTTCATTGTACTGTCCTCAAAAACTGACCACGTAACTCACCTCCTTTGCATTGGTGACACGTTTGGTTGTGAAAGGCAAGGCAAAGAAAAGTATAGAGCAATCAATGTCCACATTTTGGTGCCTTTTTTTACTTATTCGATTTTCTTACTTTTTAAAACGTGATTCGCCTTTTTTTTCTTTCCGTGTAAAGACATTAAAAAAAAAACTTGCGCATTTGATGCCCCGTGCTATATCTCTGCTCCGAGGCGCAGCTTGTGTTGCAGGCCGGCAGACTTATTTTAACAAGCTGGTGATATTAAACGTGGATCAAAATCTCGATACACACCGACGTTCTCGATTTCCATCTACTTCAGAAAATCGCTCGTGGGGAAGGGAGATCGAGGCCACTTGTGGTCAGCAGCAAACGGCTTAGCCACTGAGCAGCTCCTGCGGTCACACTTGTCAAGTATTAACAATTTGCAGGTGTCGGACCTTTTAAACAAATTATGAAATGCAAAAAGTTTGCACACGTCGGGTGTGGGCTTTCGCTGTTGCGCAGTGGAGCACTCCTGCAGCCTGATTGCTCCAATGAAGTCGTAGTTAGGGAATGGCAAAGTCGATTTATATGCCCTGCAAGCTGCCGAGAATGACATTTCGTTTCTTCAGCTTGCACTACGCTCGCGCTTCCAGCAGCAACAGAACATTGCTACATTGGTGCTCATTCATTTCCGCTGTTGTTACATAGAGCGTGATAACGTTCAATTGTCTGGAGGGGAAAGTGCGGGAGCGGGTACGAAGTTGATGGTACGTGAAAGAAAAAAAGGCCTGAATTGCATTGACTGGGCAATATCAAAAACCGAGGGTCGAACCGTTTCGGCATGAACGGGTAACCGTTATTTCTTTTTTCGGTTCAGTTCCGGTTCGGGTTCAGCGTGCTCAAAAAATAACGGTCCGGGTTCGGGTTCAGTTCCGACAAAAATACCGGTTCAGTTCCGGATTTCGGTTCGGTTCAGTTCTGGTTCGATACCCTGATATATATATGACCTAGCGTGAACGGATTCGCACGCGGCGCTTACACCAGGTTTACTTAAATTTTGTCATTGTGCATTTAGAATGAACTGTGTGTGCCGGTTTGAAGCATGTAGAACGTCGCTTAAGCGCACTTTCTCGGTAATGTTTTGAATTTCTTTTTAACTAACTTTTGTGTGCATTCCAGCGACAACTTGAAACGAAAAGAGGCATTATTGTGCCAGTGCCCACAAATAGTGTGTTAAGCGAACAAAAGAAGAATTGCATATTTCTCGATGTTTTTCCGCGATGCGGGCTGTAAAAACTGTGTAGGCTGCTTCTTTTGTTACGATTCAGGGCACTTATGCTCAGATTGCATGAGGTCCACGTAATATAGCTTGTTCCGAAATACGTTATGAAATGATCAAAGTGACGATGCGTGCGACGAATCCAAAACGCCAGCTTCCGAATGTTCCACAATCATACGAGCGCCAGTCTTCTTGCGGGTACACTCACCCAAAGAGGTGCACGCTAGTCATTTGGGCCCTGGTGTTCTCATATGACGACACCAGACAAAAATATATACCCTCTATTGCGTTGAGAACAAAACTAAGTCTCCTAGTTTTCTGGGCAACAGTTCTTCAAGGATGCCGCTTGTGATAGACGTGACCATCGTTGCGTTTTCGCGGATCTGAACGCTGTGAAAAAAAAAAAAAAGCTCCAGTGGGCATAGAATATGACGACGGGGCGGGTGAGGACATCCTTGTTTGTCAAAGTGTCCATAAATCTGTAAATACTTGCCAGCTTTGTTTTTTGGTGTAGGCTGAGGGTGCCGTAGCTTTTAGGAATACAAGAATTTTTTTCTACTCCAAAGAAAAAATAATTGCCCAATGACCTAATTATTGTCATGCCTGTACATTAATAAATACTTTCACTATCAGCACAATTTTCTTGTTTCTACACTTCTTAGGTCAACTGCACGAAAAGTTGCAGAAAAACTTTTTTCCCTCGAAATAAAAATTTCCTGTTTGAAAGAGCTAGGGACGAAAGCGGGAAGTGTGGGTATATAAATTGTCAGACCGAGGTTCAGAGCGGCGTTTATTGTAGGGCTGTAGTCGCTAGAATGGCGAACACACGATGATGCGGAGTATGTACCTACAGGAATGAAGATGACGACGCACAGGCGTACGAGCTAGTGCTGATGATTACGTACAGAGGAAGACGAAGCGCTAGTTCTGTCCATAGTCTACTTGCAGTGCTTACACTGATCACTACTTGCGGAATGGTAAACAATGCTCGCAATATAAACTCTTTTCGGTATCCCTCACAATAAGTTTTCTCAGCCACACGAAAAAAAGCGGCTGTGCTCGTGCATTCTCCTCAACGCGAAACCCCTTCACATTTATCATTTTTCCTGGTTTATCTCTTCTCGAGGTGGGAAGGTATAACAATGACGATGGAAGGTAGTAGTAGTATTACCACTATTATTGATGAGTAAAGGCCACAGGACAGTTTTTGGAAGGGTGTTAGGGAAGGGAATGCAGTGCCTTTCAAAAGGGCGCGGCAGCGTCGCAGGAGCCAGAATCGATTGAGAGGAGAAAAATAATTCCGGTCGTCCGAGCACCCACAGAGCATACTGGCGTAGGTACCAAAGCAGCTCCCTCTGCACAATGTAGAGATTTTCACTACTCTGTGTCAACCAGCGTCTTTTCTCAGAATACCTATGAAGGTGTACAGAAGCAGGGGGACATCATATTACTTACTCGTGGCTACCAAGGCTTTCGTTGTCATATACTCGCTATGAAAGACGTGTGTAGGACTGCGATGGTAACTAGGTGTTCGCGTGCTTGCCAGGAAAATGAACCTGCCTAGGGTAGGCAATCATGCCAAACGAAATAGGAGGGCATTGCATAGACGGGGCAAGGGTTCGAAAAACTTGCGCGTCTTTCTCAAAGCATGCCTTGTTCGGTGCCGGGCAACCGCTGACAGAAACGTCTGCCGATGCATTATATTGGAGGCGACCTCAAAAAGCCCCTCCAGCCTCCGTTTTTGCATTCAATGGGCCCTCCATGCTTGCCCACCAATTCTGGCTACTTCCCCATTTCGGTGTACCTGTGCAGGGAAGTTCCTTCTTTTCTTTCGGCAAGAACGCGCGTGCGTGTCCAACACTCTTCCCTCGCTGTGCGCCCTCCTTCAGCGAAGGGCTCTCGCGATCCGCTCTTGCCGCCGCGTGGCTTGAAGCGAGCGTCCCCTGCGGCGCCTCTTCCCCGCATGCTCCAAGAGTGGAACCTCGTGGCGTGGCGTTGCATGGGCGGACTGCAGGCGCGAAGGGGAAGCCCAGGGGCTGAGCTGGCGTTGTGCTTGCTGTTTGCAGGCCGCGCGCAAGATGGGTCCGCTCGCATTGCTGGTGGGTCTGCTGGTGGTGCAGCTCGCGGTCTCCCCGGCCTCCTCCAGCGGGCTCTGGGAGCTGCCGGACCGGCCCACGAACCCCAAGCGCGCACTGGGCTTCTTCTTCGCGCAGTCCGTCAACCAGGAGCCGCCCGAGGGCCCCGCGAGGCATGTCTCCAGCCGGCCGCGCTCCCGGCCGCTACGCTGGGGCTGACTGGACAGCGCTCCCGCACGACCCTCCTCCCGACCGGCGTCTCCCATCGGCTGGCAGAGACGGACTCGAGAAGGCGCGCCTTGTGCCTGTACCGCTGGCCTCCTCCAATGTACTCTAGTCGCCCTGTAGTAGTCGCTTCGGGTTGCTGCTGCTTAACCCCGCATGTTGTTGTCGGGAGTCATTTTGGTTCCGAAGAAACACCGTCCTAGTGGTAGCTTGCTTTAACCCCTCCTCGACACTGCTCTGCCCTGGTGGTGCAAAAGCTCCCCCTTCCATCCATGAAATAACAAAAAAAAGCTATGATTGAAGAAGCCCAACGCTAAAAATACGATACCCTTTAGTCACCAGCATCTGGCGGCCGACATTTCCAATTCCTACTTGCGACATTTCTGTCGCAAAGCCGTAATTTCATCTCACGGCTACCTTTCGCCAAGACAACACCGTTAAAGTTTCGGTGGAGCCAGCAGTCTCGCAGCACATCCTGCGTGTGGCGGGTGGACCGCAGATCAAGGCGTACTGCTTTGCTGAGTCACTAGAAACAGAGACTATCTATTCTCCCGAGGCCTAACGGTTACTTTGGATAGCACTAAATGAAACCTCTTTAGGTGTTTAGGGTTGGGTGAAACAACTGGTGTCCTCAAATTTCAGTCGCAGAAATAGAATTCTAATTTCTTTTGTTTAGTCCACATTTTCTGGCCTCATCATCTTTAAGAGCGGAGTCCTTACTCTGAGTTCATAGTCATCCAATAACTGTTCCTGGGTGCTACTTCTTATGAACAGAACACATTTGTATACGGGCAACAATTCTTTGAACCATCATTGCAGCCTCCTCACAATATGGTTCTGTTAAATTTCTCGTACGTTGGTACTAAATGGCTGGAAATGGGGCGTATGTTAATATGTACCAGCCACACATTTATGGTGCCCATTTTAATACGTTGTCTACATCGCCCGCAGTGTTTCTACCCCCCGTAAAAGAGAAGCAGAACAAAGTATTCTGTTTCACACGTTTTTTCTTTTGCGTTTTTTATACACGATGGCCAGTCTTGGTTTCTTTAACCTTGAAATGCCCTTACATGGCGTCGGTAAAACTCGAATGTGGAAGAGACGAAATGAAACAAGCTGATAAAGCGTGGTTCAACGATTACAGTTTTTTTTTTCGCGCTAAAAATTATTTAGCAGTGCAGTTGATGACCAGGTAGCACACGCCGTACCTTTTGGGGATTGAACTGCATGCACCCCTGAAAAAAGACGTGTCTCTTGTAACAGACGCCTGCGCCGTCCACGTCAATCATTAAGGACGCAGAAAATCTCGGTGTCGTTTCGGTCGTTTTGGCTGTCACTCGTGAGTGACTCGCTTCACTTGGATACCGTTTGATGTCGGACTCGTACATGAACGGCTAGCTGTCGCTCAGTGTTGCAGCGGAAACGTGGAAGTCAGTGCATATGACCTACCCGACTTATCCGCTTCCACTTCGGAAGGCAAAACCAGAGCAAATGCCGAAAAGTCTTTTGTACATAAAGACGAATCAGTATTCCAGAGTGCAACACAAGGTATTATTCATTTGATATGCTGTAAACGGCATTTTATCCGTAAGCAGAATATTTACGAATTCAACCCTGACCCACGTTCTAAAATATTTCACGGACATCAAACTTTGCGAGACGAAGTGAACGAGAGACAACCATTGCAAAAAAAGCGCCCACCTCCATTGATGCATTATGGTATCCACGTTCGCAATAATTCGCTGTCCGCTTTCCCCAACAGCGTTAGTGTACGTTTAGGGAGCGGCAAACCTGCCGGCATGGTCCAATTCCTACAATATAGAGCTGACGGATAACCGGGGGGAATATAGACTTGCGGCTAATATGCGCGATTGCAACGCGCATCGCCCTCGGAGACGCGTTACAAACCGGCTAAACCGTGCGACTAAAGCCACGCCCCCAGATGGCATTAATGTTTCCTGAGGACAGTGTAACCCCCTGTGTGGCAATCCTTCCCTTCCAGCACTAACTGGCTCGGCTGTTGGTGATGTTGGGGTGTAGACGCTTGAAAGCATATCCACAATCTTTTAAGCCGACACGCCAAAACAGAAGCACGGTAAGATCTTTCTTTAAGAAGGTTCGTGCGAATAGTTGCAGTCGTTGGTGATGGCATCATCAACATCATACACATGCTTTCTGAAAAGGCAACATCTAGAAGCGCCTGTGGTGAGGCCCTCCGCGTACTTTGAGCTGCAGGCCCCTTTGTGCTATGCTGTTTTCCCCAAGTACAGAAGTCTTGGCTTAGAGAACCCTCTGGTAGTTCTTAGATTAAGGATTAACGCGCTACTGAATGGCGAACTACGTGTGTTACCGTTCAGCAGGAGCCAGATGATCCATCGCTTGTGTGTGCGCTCCTCTGTCTAGAGATCTTGCCCGTCTGTTCGCCGCGGTTGTAAACAAAAAACGTGGCTTAAAAGTATAACATGTTCGCATGACAGTTTCTAACATTTTCACAACATTGGTTTATGTTGAAAGGACGTTATGTACACATGTAATCGTTAGGACTGTTTTTTTACGTCTAGATTCAAGCAAAGAGAAAGCTAGGAAAAAACTTGGCCCTTCCTCGTGTCAGGCCCCCGGCGCTTCGCGTTGAAGCGCGAAGTGAGACATAGAAAAAATCCTGCCTCATTTTTGGGGGAAATCAAATAACATGAATGTGTTTTCCACTAACTTCCAACTAATCAAACGTTTCCCAGCTCCTTCGTATGCGGCAAGTAATGGGGTAGCGGGAAAATAACGTCTTGAGTGGATCCACAATGAAATGCGAATAAAATATGAACCCAATGATGTTATCACGCAGGATTAGGAGAGTATTTAAGAATTATGCTTAACTAAATTAAGGTTGCAAGCTCTGTCTGTGGCGTCCCAGATGTACAAGGGAAACCACCGTCCTTTCTCGTAACCTGGTCAAACATATCTGAAATCTATCATGAACTTAAAAGTTGCTGGCACTGATTTTGCGAACCATTTGTCTCGTGTAAAACTTTTTTTTATAAGTGTATTGCACCCGGAGGTGACAGTAGGATCAAAACATGCGATCTCTGGTGATGATAAAGTTACTTAGCAGCACTCTATGACGACGGCCGTAAAAGCAATTCTCGTTAAGGAGCGGCTGTTGGGTGATAATTGTTAGCTTCGTTACATGAGCTAGACGAGCTGGCCATGTGAACCCTGCGCCCGAATGCTTTTAGGGCATCACCGTGGGAGTGGAGAAATTTGCAAGCACTTCAAAACGCCGAAGGTGACGCTTGGCGGCCATAAGCCAGTGGGCGCCACTAGTGGCCTTTCCGGTAAAGTCGCTATTCTCAAAGATCACCTACCCGGATAACAGCTGCATTTTTTATAAAGGTGTTTTGAAATGCGGACAAGGAAAGAGAGGCTCGAAAAAAATTGCCCAGTGTGCTATTAGCCATTCATAACATTCTAACTAAAGTGATTGCGTAGGCCAAACGATACACATACACCTGAATGACGCCTCAGGAAACACCTAAGGGGAGGGACACCAGTATTCACGTTATAGCTTTACACAGGGTTTTATTCTTCGTTAGATTAACTTCGCTCGTCCTCTTTTCCTGAACAGAAAGAAAAAAAGGGGGGTTGCATCTAGCCAAGTACAAATCAAAACAAAAAAAAACCTTACGCGAAAACTAATGCGACGCGTAGCCAAAAAAGGGTCCCCCACACGAGCCGCGTCGTTCGCACTACATCGTATCCCTTTCTGTTCAGTGTTGTAATTTATGAAATGTTCCCACTGTTGTGATTGGAGGCTGTGATTTGAAAAATGTTCTTTTACTACCATGTTATCAATGTATCGTCGTTGCAGTTGTTGCTACCGGGTGCCAGCCACAGCGGCAGGCGCCTCGTTAGCGCTTTGCTCTTTGGTGTGTATCTGCGCTGGTCGCCTGTGTTCGTCGCAAATATTTTATGTTCAGTAGTTGGCACGTAGACACTGTTTGTGGTTAGAGTTGCGTAGAGGTAAATAAAAATAAAGTAAAAGTAAAAAAAAAAGTTGCCGACAACCGATGAAGGTGAAGCTGTGGCCGCAAAACCAGCCAATCAGCACCAACCCTCTCGGCGGTGGGAGGACATGAGTTGAATATCATCAACTTGGCTGTGCGTACTCCAGAAGGCAGGCTGTAATGCTCAGACACCACCGACCTTGGTAAGCACAGGGAAGAGGGGTAGAGTGAGGAGAGAGCTAAAGAGAGCAGAACCCCGGTGGGTACCCCGCCACGAGTGTTAGATTCAGACCGGAAGAGAGAGCGGAGAGCGAAAGAGAGATAGGCGCTCAAAAGAAGCGTAGGAAAAAGCGATCACAGAAATTTGCCGGAACAAAATTAATACCACGATACCGCGGTGGCGAGCGGTTTGCGGAAACCATTGTGGGCATGGTCGCCCGCAATATTTTGCCGCGGTGATTGCAGAAGATAGGAGGGCGAAATTAGGATCGTCTTAGGATCGATTAGGAGAAGATTAGTAGGATCGATCGATTAGGATCGATTAGGATCGATTGGGAGAAGATTAGTAAATAAGCGAAAAGAGTAAGGCTCCCTCGAAGTCCCGACATTGACCATCACCGTAAGGAGTTTCCGCGCGTCCATGTTTACTTCCTCTGTCACATGGGACGCGCGCGTGGCCGCACACCCAGTAAAACCGCGCATGGGCCCCTGTTCAATGCAGCCCGCCGTCTTGCGGACTCTTTTCATGCTCTACTAGTGCATTTATGTGCGAGACCGGCCGCATGCTTTTCGTTTAGCAACACAAGGTTGAACTACAGCGAGGCGATCCCGTTAGGGGCTCCTATGATTTCGTCACCTGAGCTTCACTGCGGAGATGAGATCAAGATCACCGCTCGCTCGCGCCCCTTTCACCAGAAACACAAGCAAATGGACGCTGTACTTCCAACCTATATGACTGATGGTTAAAATAGACATAATCCTCCCTTGCGTGACGCTATCGATGTCGGCATGCCTGTCTGTATGATGGAAAACAGTGTTAAATGAAACAGGATTGCCCTCATTATGCGGACGACAAACCTGTTTTAAGTATCTGTGCATTGTGGTTTGGAAGGAAGGAATTGAAAGCTTCCCAATTGTGTACGCGATGCGTTCCCAAGCCGCCTCTTACGAGATTTTGTCATGTTTTGACAGAAATGTACAACTGGGAAAGAAAAATTAAAATGTTCCAGGCGAGCTTTCTTGGGGTCATTTCGCTGTTTGCTAGTTTAATGGCGTCACAAATGTTGCTGCAGCCTGGACCCTTGTGGCGTCATTGTATTCTGGAAATGTAAATTAACAATGTGTTTATTACCACAACTATGCTGAACTCCTGCAGAAAAACCAATGTTTTCAAAACGTGGCGTCTTTCAAATTGCATTGTGCCGCTCCTGCATCAGCGTTAAATTTTGCGTATAAAAATGAGTCACCTCAGTTTTCCAATGTTAGCCTGTCTGGTTTTCTCGTTTGCATACTAGATACTATTTACTGTTCATTTTTATTCATGCATGCTGTAAGCCCAAATACACTTAGCGTCAATAACATAACTGTTATATGAATGAGCCTTTTCTAGAAATGTTGCTCTCCTTCTGTAATTAAGATTGCGAGCTGACCGCACTGCGAAATGACCACATTATTTCCAGCGCCAACAAGCGGCTTTGGGCAACACTATCAAAGCAAATCACTCCTTTCGATCAAAGCGCTGCTTTAGAAAGTGCGGCTCAAGTAATTACGTTGGCCGCCCCATGCGACAAAGCTACAGATGGTTCCGATTAAAGGCATTTTTCTTTGTTTAGAGCTCGTCCCAGTTTAAAACAGATAAAAAAGGTGCCAGCGCTTAATCAGGCTCTGAGTTTTTGTGCTTCCGATCCCGAAAAGGACGCATTAATAACAACCATTTTGCCTCGTGTGGCCACTTCCGTATTTACGAAACTAAAGCGAAGGGAACACGCCATTTCCGGTTTTCGGGCTATGCTCGCGCATTGTGTGCGGCCTAAAAAAGAGCGTGAGCCCTATTAAAAGTCGCCAGCAAAGCCGTGATTCCCACGGCTTTCCCAGACACACCACACCTCTTCACGGACATTTGCCTGGGCGGGAAAGCAAGCACATGCACGAGCGCCGAAAAATAGCGCCACCAAGTTTTAGTCCACAGTGTGGCCTGTCACTGCTTCAAGCTTCAAGCGCGGAAAAAGAGGGTCCGTTACCGTCTGCTGTTCTTAGCGCGCAACAAATGTCTGCATGCTTTGTAACTTAACCCGTTATCTCTGTGTCTGCACGTAACTGAACTTGTTGATGTTGCCTCTGAAGTTGTCAAGCACTATTGGATGACTGTTTTTTGTCTACTGGAATGAAATAAAAGCCAAGAAATTAGAAAAAAAAAACGTGTTTGCCTTTAAATCCTTCAAAAATTTCGTATTACGCCTCCTACCCTCATAAAAAAGGACGAAAAAATTTCTTGGTGTACTTACGTCTTCTTACGGGCTCAGAAAGCGAAAGGCCAGTGATACTTTTTAACAACTTTCTTGCTGTTACATGGTATTTGTGTCTCTTTCTCCGCTTGTGTTTCTTTCTATTTCGGCACGAATTACTTCGACCAGCTTATTTTCTGCTACAACGCGTTTGCGTCTTTTTCTTCTGTTTCATTTCTTGATGGGACGCAACGCAGGCGATGAGGTGTGCCGTAGTGGAGGGCTCAGGATTAATTTTGTCCACCTGGGGTTCTTTAACGAGCGCCGAAATCTCGCACACACTGGCGTTTCTGCTGTTCGCCCCCGTTAGAAAAGCGGCCGCCGTGGCCAGGAATCGAACCCGTGTACTCGTGCTCAGCAGCACAACGCGTTAGCCACTGAGCCACCGCCTCGGGTCTGTTTCATTTCTTTGTCTTAGCGCGCGAATTACGTCAACAAGCAGACTGGCAGCAAGCCACAGCCTCCCTGGGATCAGGGTTTTGCGCGGCTTGTGTGCAACACGTGCCATCACGTTCAGGTTGTTGTTGCTGCTCCTTTACTCATGGACCATACCCACGCGGGGGATTGGCCAAGAAGCGCGGTTGCTTTCTGGGGCTAACACGCCCACCTCATATCACGATAAAGTCAGCCTGTAGAATTGAATTCTGTCACATGGCTGGCACGCATTGTTCTTCATTGTTTGCGTTTCCAGTTCCAGTTTTGTGAATTTTATGAATCAGGCACATTGTCCCGTCAAAGCTCCCGATTCCGGATCAATCCCCCAGGTGGGCATGTGCTGCGAGGAAAATAAACAACAATGACGACAACCTTTGTTCAACCGCATTCAACATGCTGAGGTAGCGCTGTCGGTAGTGCGCTGGGCTGCTACAACGGAGACCCGCGCTCGAATCCTTCCAGATCGCGCGCGTTTTACAGCGGCCAGTTTCTTGACCGGGCAGTAACGGTGCTTTTTCGCAGAATGGGGCATTTCGAAAGGCAATATAAATTATGTTAACGGGGCTCAAAGCCAAAATTTATTAAGAAAAACTGATTTGCGAAGTAAAACAAAAAACATTCTGCCCTCCCCTTAATCTTGAAAGAATGCTGTCAACAACTTTCCTTACCCTCGGGCAGCAGGCACGTTGGACACTGTGGAAAAATCGGCCAACTAGTGTGTAAATAAAATTGAATAAGAAAAAAAAAACACCAAAGAAGATATCCCAGTTACGAGTGAAGTAAAAGAACGGGTACGGGAGAGGGTATTGGCAACAAAAACCAAAGAAGGACACAAATTAAGCTTAAAATTTTCAGTCCTCCGAAAGCGTTCGCCAAAAAACAGCAGTTTCAGCCTGTAACAACAACAACAATATACCTTAGTTTACCAGGCCACTAAAGAGACATGTCCGAGAAGGAACACCACACCCGTTATGTACAATATACCGGGAGTTACGCTTTAGGGTTGTTTTAAAGTTAGGCAATGGGAGGCACGCGGAGCCAACCGGCGTAAATGAGGTATGTGGCCAGGCGGACACAAAGTGAGAGAATAATTATTGCTATCAACAGCCCAATTAACTTAAATTGAATAATTACTTTTTGTTGACTGCACTAGGTGGTTTTTTTTGTATAAAAAATTAGCGGCAGTCGTGCTCCTACACAGCATCAGTTGGAAGGATTCATCTGCCGTGTATGCGCTCCGAGATATTGAACTCCAAATTTTAGTTGTCGTTCGCATGATGCAAGCGAGTTAGGATCGGCGCAAAGCTCCTACCAGATGTGACGCGGCTGGTGCGGCTGTTTACGATCGTACCTTGATTTCGCAAGCCGAGAGAGGAAGGGGGACAGTTGCCTCTTTGCCAATGCCGCCGCTCCGAGTGTCAGACTAAACGCAGCACGCAACAGCCGCGTCCCATCAGGGAGGAGCTTTGCTCCGATCCTAACTATCTTGCGTGCGTAATCATGCGAACGACAACTAAAATTTGGAGTCCGATATCTCGGAGCGCATACACGGCAGATGAATGCTTCCAACTGATGCTGTGTAGAAACACGACTGCCTCTAACTTTTTAATACAAACATACCCGCTTACTGCAGTGAACAAAAAGTTATTTATTCAATTTTAGTCAATTGGGCTGCTAAGAGCGCAGTAATAATTATCATCTTACTTTGTGTCCCCATGGCCACATGTGGTCTTTGCGTGCCTCCCATTGCCTAATTTTAAGACAACCATAAAGCCTAATTTTGAACACCCAGTATACACAAAAGAAAGAGAAGCACAGTCGAAGCACTCACAAATTAAACTACTTCGAGATCATGATAACAATAAAAAAAGATTGGTCACTGGATCCTACATGAAAATCTAACCACCAGGGTCACACAATGTTGCACGTTACACAGAAGAAGTTGACAAAACGTTTACTGTAACCGAGTAAAAATAAATACAAAAACAGATACAACTTGACAAAAAAGGCGCAAGTGGGTTTTAGGAGGGAACGAATCGGCATGAACAACGGGTCTCCACAGAGACCGGGAGTTACGTGTCGGGAGCACACAGAAGGGGACTTGAGACAAAAAAGAAAGGGCCCATCTCCCCGCGAGGGGGACTCGAGTAAATGCGTCGCATAGGGGGTGGGTGTATTGC